>NW_026884570.1:0-57076 GCF_032173495.1 Musca vetustissima
TTGGGTGTACCCTTATATGGAGGCTATCCGCAAAAATGGATCTATATTCATAATTTTTGTGGAGAGATTTGGTACCTAATAAGAAATCAAAATACTAAATTACAGCTAATTCGGTGGAAAAGTACGATAAGAACCCCCAAAATACTGTAAATTATGAGGTACCGTTATATGGGGGCTACCAGAAAAAGTGGACCTATATTTATTAATTTTTGTGGAGACATTTAGTACACAATCAGAACTCAATGTACCAAATTTCAGCGTTTTCGGTTGAAAAACGCACTCAAGAACCCCAAAATACCGAAAATTGGGGGGTACTGTTATATGGGAGCTATGCCTAAACGTGGACCGATATATCCCATCTTCGAACTTGACCTGCCTGCAGACAAAAGACAAACCTATGCAAAATTTCAGCTCCCTATCTTAATTCCTTCAGAAGCGTGATTACAACAGACGGACGGACATGGCTAGATCGTCTTAGAATTTTACCCTGATCAATAATATATACACTTTATAGGGTCGGAAATGAATACTTCGATGAGTTACAAACGGAATAACAAAATTAATATACCCTCCATACTATGGTTGAGGGTATAAAAATGTCAAGGAATACTGATCTTGTAAATGTCGTTCTTGCATTCATTAGAAACAACAAAAACAACATACATGCATTCAACACAATAGTCAGAGTAAAACACAAAACTAACATTTGTGTACCCAACACATGATCAATAATTTAAACAGATAGACATACTTCAAACATTAGAAACAATAATAGGACATATAATCAATTGTAGGACAGACATATGGTCATGGTAGAAGCTAGACCGATGGGCACCTCTTCAATCATAGAAACAAAAGCTTGCTGATAAAAGACTTAATTTTCAAACACGCTTCAATGGACAGACATTACATCTTGTAAATTTTAACGAACTACAAACAGTTAATTCATATTGGAAACAACAATAATATGTGCAACACATGATCAATAGTTTCAACAGACAGACGCACTTCAAAGATGGTCAATGAGACACTGTATCACGAAAACAAGTGGTTAGAGAAAGGGGGAAACACACATAAGATTACGGAAAATATACAGAAGAAAAGGGGGAAGAACAAATATGGGATATTGATTCGGGGTCATCAAGGCCATACAAATGGATGCATTGGGCGGACGAAAGAAAAAAATGGGAATAGACGGACGGCACACGACAATATGAGAGAACAAGATGGACATCACACGGCAATAAGAGAGAAAAGGATAGAACACAATATGATCACACAACACAACAAGGGAAAGAGAAATATGAGTCATCAATATAGGTTAATGACGTCATTTATGTATAGCAATTAAAATAGAGTAATTTATGTATACTAATTAATTTGGCTTAACTTTCAACATATACTTGTCTGCTGTATGTTGTGGCATGTGGCATGTTTTCCACAAACATGCCTCAACATATACTTGTCTGCTAATACAGCATAAACATTTCAATTTAGAAACTCCATAAGCATCTTAAAACACATTGTCCTTGGACTACAAACAAGCCTCAGTATGATTACAAATAAACATGACTATAGATCTGTTTTATTTTCTCCAAGTGTAGGGTCATTTGATTGAAGGAATATACATATGAGTCGGAATGTAGGGTACATTTGCAAGCGCCCACACATAAACCAAATACCACTGTTTTAATATGACCGATTTATTACCTTAAACTGCAAAAAGAGTGACAATGTACTAGCAGCGACATTTGAATGAACACATATGATTCCAGATGTAGGATACATTTAGGATCGCACACACAGTATCGTTGGTTTGGAAACATTTGTTATCATAACCAAAAATAAACATGACTGCAGACAAATGCAATTGCACAAGATCCGTTTTTTATTGCTATCAAGTGTAAAATTGTGACAGTACACCACCACAACACGCATCGATCAACATATGCATTTCACAATATTATGAAATACCCATGTGCATCCCAAACCACGCACAAACGGAACATCTTTACAAACTATTTGACTTTTTTCATATGACCGCTTAATTACCTTCAAGTGTAAAAGGGTGACAATGTACTAGCAGCGGCATTTGAATGAACGAACCCACATATGATTCCTAATGTAGGATACATTTAGGATTACACACACATTATCATTTTTTGCAAACATTTGTTGTTATAACCAAAAATAAACATGAATGCAGACAAACAAACGCAATTGTACAAGATCCATTTTTATTGATATCAAGTGTAAAATGGTGACAGTACACCACCACAACATCTCTGAAGAAAGAGTGACTTGCCACCTGCATGTAGGTATACAAGGATGAGTTTAAATGTAGAGCCATAGATTGATATCCCATACACATTTGTGATCGCCCACACGTATCGATCAACATATGTATTTCACAATATTATGAAATACACATGTACATTCCAAACACGGACAGACGGAAAATCTTTGTAAACTATTTGACTTTTTATTGTTTACAACCAAAATTTACTTTACTCAATAATGCATCCGTTAGGTATAGGCAAGGATAAATGTATTTCACATTATTATGAAATAATCATGTGCACACAAACAGGGACAGACGAAAAATCTTTATAAACATTTTGACATTTTTTATTCCTTCGAACCAAAATCCACGTTACACACTTTTTTGTTTAGGTATTTTACATTAGGTGCAGATGGTGGGGTGGGAGAAGGGATTAATAAACAAATGCACGTGTTCATAAAAATAAGGCGGACGTACACACACATACAAAGGATTACACTAACAACAAAATACACGTGTTCACACACACGGACGGACAGACTTATAAAACCCATAAATTATAAGTTTATTTACATTAATTTTACATTTTTATTACTTCTGACTGCAATTAAATTTCAACGTCTATGTACACTCTACTGATAATAATACAAAACTGTTTGTGTTTTATTTCATTTTTTTGGTGTTATTTTTTCCCCCTGTTGCTCCCACAGACAATAACTTTTTAGTACATTTTAGTACTAATTTCCAAAAATATTTTGCCCATCGTTATATTTGTAATAGCTTAAGTTAAATATCAAGTTTCAGATATCCGTACCTGTTCCTTTGCTATATAATATTTAGTACCTTAAGTACTAATTTCCAAAATTTGTTCACACATTCCCCCCGCCTATCATTGACAAAGATGCATACCAAATTTCAAAGTTCTACTTCCAATCGTGTCGGTGTAATATAGTTATGGTAATTTTTAGAACCATTTTAGCACTAATTTACAAAAGATATTTTACACAATATTCCATTTGTAAAAGCTTAGGCAACATATCAATTTTAAGATAAGTATCTCTACTGTTTCCATTCAAATATAATATTTAGTAGTTTTTAGTACATCTTAGTACTAAATTCAATTTTTTTCACACGTATCCTTCGAATTATTATTGACAAAGCTGTATACTAAATTTCAGAGTTCTACTTTTTAGTACAATTTTAGTACTAATTTCCACCAAATATTTTGCACGTCGTTCTTGTTTTATATTATATCACTAGTTTTATATTTATAAATAACCACTGAAATCAATATTTACAAAGTATAGATAAGTATGGGTTAATAGTATACCAGAGACCATGGAAAACGAACATTTGTTAAAAAAAACTTATTCATTCCCGAAATGAACTGATGAAAAAATTCCAAAGCATCAAAATGCGAGAGTATATAAAAACGGAGAACTGAATAAAACATTTAAACCCATTACAAAAGAACTACAAAAATTAATTCAAATAAATAGTGATAATATTCCCAAGTATTTGTTACACAATACTGAAAATGTAGATATTTCCAAGGAACAACCACATATTAGTACTCCCAACAAGGGCGATATACATGAAATTAAAGAAGATAAAATAAAATCACATACACCAGTAGATGATGATTTTAATTTAGATTAAACGAAACATTCTATTCGGAAAATGATGATGAAAATGATATGATATGGTTATACTAGAAAATGTATAGTTTTCGAATGAAGAAATATTAAAATAAAGAAAACAAGTGTAAAAGCGTTAAGTTCGGCAGGGCCGAACTTTGGATGCCCTCCACCATAGATATACTGACAGGTACTTGAAATAAAAATATAGGGAACATACCAAAAAGTGTACCTATACCGACATTTGTACAAACCGATTATGGTCCTAATTATTGGTCCCAGACCCCCATATCTTCGGATCAAATTTGTTTAAAAAATTTTTGATTTCATTTAAACTTTGCCCATATTATTATTTCCTATTATTAGTTCAAATTCGAACATGGGGAATATCGGTCCACTCCTTCTGCTACCTCCCACGCAGGGGCTGGGCTTAAATGCGGGTTATAGTTCATATATATGAATACATATATATATATATATAAAGTTAATTATCAAACCTTATGCTCTAATTTTTTTCGTATCTTCCGCAGATGAAATGATTACAAAAGAGTCTTAGAACCAAACCCAAACACGGAACAAATCAAACAACTATTTTAATATAAAAATGAGGTTATATGGGAACGACCCCAAAAATGGGGCGAGTATTAAAAATTGTTCGTAGGGAATTTTGTTACCATATACGACTACCAAATTCTAAATAACCCCAAAATATCGAAAATTGGGTATACCCTTATATAGGGGCTATCCGAAAAAATGGACCTATATTCATAAATTTTGTGGAGAGATTTGGTACCTAATAAGAAATCAAAATACTAAATTACAGCTAATTCGGTGGAAAAGTACGATAAGAACCCCAAAAATACTGAAAATTATGAAGTAACGTTATATAGGGGCTACCACAAAAAGTGTACCTATATTTATTAATTTTTGTGGAGACTCAATGTACCAAATTTCAGCGTTTTCGGTTGAAAAACGCGCGCAAGAACCCCAAAAAACAAAAATGGGGGGTAAAGTTATATGGGAGCTATGCCTAAACGTGGACCGATATATCACATCTTCGAACTTGACCTGCTTGCAGACAAAAGACAAGCCTATGCAAAATTTCAGCTCCCTATCTTAATTCCTTCAGAAGATAGCGTGATTACAACAGACGGACGGACATGGCTAGATCGTCTTAGAATTTTACCCTGATCAAGAATATATACATATATATGTTTTAATATGACCGATTTATTACCTTAAACTGCAAAAAGGGTGACAATGTACTAGCAGCGACATTTGAATGAACGAATACACATATGATTCCAGATGTAGGATACATTTAGGATCGCACACACAGTATCGTTGGTTTGGAAACATTTGTTATCATAACCAAAAATAAACATGAATGCAGACAAATGCAATTGCACAAGATCCGTTTTTTATTGCTATCAAGTGTAAAATTGTTACAGTACACCACCACAACACGCATCGATCAACATATGCATTTCACAATATTATGAAATACCCAAGTGCATCCCAAACCACGCACAAACGGAACATCTTTACAAACTATTTGAATTTTTTCATATGACCGCTTAATTACCTTCAAGTGTAAAAGGGTGACAATGTACTAGCAGCGGCATTTGAATGAACGAACCCACATATGATTCCTAATGTAGGATACATTTAGGATTACACACACATTATCATTTTTTGCAAACATTTGTTGTTATAACCAAAAATAAACATGAATGCAGACAAACAAACGCAATTGTTCAAGATCCATTTTTATTGATATCAACTGTAAAATGGTGACAGTACACCACCACAGCATCTCTGAAGAAAGAGTGACTTGCCACCTGCATGTAGGTATACAAAGATGAGTTTAAATGTAGAGCCATAGATTGATATCCCATACACATTTGTGATCGCCCACACGTATCGATCAACATATGTATTTCACAATATTATGAAATACACATGTACATTCCAAACACGGACAGACGGAAAATCTTTATAAACTATTTGAATTTTTATTGTTTACAACCAAAATTTACTTTACTCAATATTTCATGCGTTAGGTATAGGCAAGGATAAATGTATTTCACATTATTATGAAATAATCATGTGCACACAAACAGGGACAGACGAAAAATCTTTATAAACATTTTGACATTTTTTATTCCTTCGAACCAAAATCCACGTTACACAGTTTTTTGTTTAGGTATTTTACATTATGTGCAGATGGTGGGGAGGGAGAAGGGATTAATAAACAAATGCACGTGTTCATAAAAATAAGGCGGACGTACACACACATACAAAGGATTACACTAACAACAAAATACACGTGTTCACACACACGGACGGACTGACTTATAAAACCCATAAATTATAAGTTTATTTACATTAATTTGACATTTTTATTACTTCTGACTGCAATTAAATTTCAACGTCTATGTACACTCTACTGATAATAATACAAAACGGTTTGTGTTTTATTTCATTTTTTTGGTGTTACTTTTTTCCCCCTGTTGCTCCCGCAGACAATAACTTTTTAGTACATTTTAGTACTAATTTCCAAAAATATTTTGCCCATCGTTATATTTGTAATAGCTTAAGTTAAATACCAAGTTTCAGATATCTACCCGTACCTGTTCCTTTGCTATATAATATTTAGTACCTTAAGTACTAATTTCCAAAATTTGTTCACACATTCCCCCCGCCTATCATTGACAAAGATGCATACCAAATTTCAAAGTTCTACTTCCAAACGTGTCGGTGTAATATAGTTATGGTAATTTCTAGTACCATTTTAGTACTAATTTACAAACGATATTTTTACACAATATTCCATTTGTAAAAGCTTAGACAACATATCAATTTTAAGATAAGTATCTCTACTGTTTCCATTCAAATATAATATTTATTAGTTTTTAGTATATCTTAGTACTAAATTCAATTTTTTTCACACGTATCCTTTGAATTATTATTGGCAAAGCTGTATACTAAATTTCAGAGTTCTATTTTTTAGTACAAATTTCCACCAAATATTTTGCACGTCGTTCTTGTTTTATATTATATCACTAGTTTTATATTTATAAATAACCAATGAAATCAATATTTATAAAGTATAGATAAGTATGGGTTAATAGTATACCAGAGACCATGGAAAACGAACATTTGATAAAACAAAAAACTTATTCATTCCCGAAATGAACTGATGAAAAAATTCCAAAGCATCAAAATGCGAGAGTATATAAAAACGGAGAACTGAATAAAACATTTAAACCCATTACAAAAGAACTACAAAAATTATTTCAAATAAATAGTGATAATATTCCAAAGTATTTGTTACACAATACTGAAAATGTTGATGTTTCCAAGGAACAACCACATACTAGTACTCCCGACAAGGGCGATATACATGAAATTAAAGAAGATAAAATAAAATCACATACACCAGTAGATGATGATTTTAATTTAGATTAGACGAAACATTCTATTCGGAAAATGATGATGAAAATGATATGATATGGTTATACTAGAAAATGTATAGTTTTCGAATGAAGAAATATTAAAATAAAGAAAACAAGTGTAAAAGCGTTAAGTTCGGCTTTGGATACCCTCCACCATAGATATACTGACAGGTACTTGAAATAAAAATATAGGGAACATACCAAATAGTGTACCTATACCGACATTTGTACAAACCGATTATGGTCCTAATTATTGGTCCTAGACCCCCATATCTTCGGATCAAATTTGTTTAAAAATTTTTTGATTTCATTTAAACTTTGCCCATATTATTATTTCCAGTTATTAGTTCAAATTCGAACATGGGGAATATCGGTCCACTCCTTCTGCTACCTCCCACGCAGGGGCTGGGCTTAAATGCGGGTTATAGTTCATATATATGAATATATATATATATATATATAAAGTTAATTATCAAAGCTTATGATCTAATTTTTTTCGTATCTTCCGCAGATGAAATGATTACCAAACCCAACACGGAACAAATCAAACAACTATTTTAATATAAAAATGAGGTTATATGGGAACGACCCCAAAAATGGGGCGAGTATTAAAAATTGTTGGTAGGGAATTTTGTTACCATATACGACTACCAAATTCTAAATAACCCCAAAATATCGAAAATTGGGTGTACCCTTATATAGGGGCTATCAGAAAAAATGGACCTATATTCATAAACTTTGTGGAGAGATTTGGTACCTAATAAGAAATCAAAATACTAAATTACAGCTAATTCGGTGGAAAAGTACGATAAGAACCCCAAAAATACTGAAAATTATGAAGTAACGTTATTTAGGGGCTACCAGAAAAAGTGTACCTATATTTATTAATTTTTGTGGAGAATCAATGTACCAAATTTCAGCGTTTTCGGTTGAAAAACGCGCGCAAGAACCCCAAAAAACAAAAATGGGGGGTAAAGTTATATGGGAGCTATGCCTATGCCGTGGACCGATATATCCCATCTTCGAACTTGACCTGCTTGCAGACAAAAGACAAACCTATGCAAAATTTCAGCTCCCTATCTTAATTCCTTCAGAAGATAGCGTGATTACAACAGACGGACGGACATGGCTAGATCGTCTTAGAATTTTACCCTGATCAATAATATATACACTTTATAGGGTCGGAAATGAATACTTCGATGAGTTACAAACGGAATAACAAAATTAATATACCCTCCATACTCTGGTTGAGGGTATAAAAATGTCATGGAATAACGATCTTGTAAATGTCGGTCTTGCATTCATTAGAAACAACAAAAACAACATACATGCATTCAACACAATAGTCAGAGTAAAATAGAAAACTAACATTTGTGTACCCAGCACATGATCAATAATTTAAACAGATAGACATACTTCAAACATTAGAAACAATAATAGGACATATAATCAATAGTAGGACAGACATTTGGTCTTGGTAGAAGCTATGATTGAAGAGGTGCCCATCGGACCTCTTCAATCATAGAAACAAAAACTTGCCGATAAAAGACTTAATTTTCAAACACGCTTCAATGGACAGATATTACATCTTGTAAATTTTAACGAACTACAAACAGTTAATTCATATTGGAACAACAATAATATGTGCAACACATGATCAATAGTTTCAACAGACAGGCGCACTTCAAAGATGGTCAATGAGACACTGTATCACGAAAACAAGTGGTTAGAGAAAGGGGAAACACACATAAGATTACGGAAAATATACAGAAGAAAAGGGGGAAGAACAAATATGGGATATTGATTCGGGGTCATCAAGGTCATACAAATGGATGCATTGGGCTAGACGAAAGAAAAAAATGGGAATACACGGACGGCACACGACAATATGAGAGAACAAGATGAACATCACACGGCAATAAGAGAGAAAAGGATAGAACATAATATGATCACACAACAAGGGAAAGAGAAAGATGAGTCATCAATATAGGTTAATGACATCATTTATGTATAGCAATTAAAAAAAGTAATTTATGTATACTAATTATTTTGGATTAACTTTCAACATATACTTGTCTGCTAATACAGCATAAACATTTCAATTAGGAAACTCTATAAGCATCTCAAAACACATTGTCCTTGGACCACAAATATGCCTCAATATGATTACAAATAAACATGACTACAGATCTGTTTTATTTTCATCAAGTATAGGGACATTTGATTGAATGAATATACATATGAGTCTGAATGTAGGGTATATTTGCGAGCGCCCACACACAAACCAAATACCACTGTTTTAATATGACCGATTTATTAGCTTCAACTGTAAAAAGGGTGACAATGTACTAGCAGCGACATTTGAATGAACGAACACACATATGATTCCTAATGAGGAAACAAGATGGACATCACACGGCAATAAGAGGGAAAAGGATAAAACACAATATGATCGCACAACACAACAAGGGAAAGAGAAAGATGAGTCATCAATATAGGTTAATGACGTCATTTATGTATACTAATTAATTTGGCTTAACTTTCAACATATACTTGTCTGCTAATACAGCATAAACATTTCAATTAAGAAACTCTATAAGCATCTCAAAACACATTGCCCTTGCGACATTTGAATGAACGAGCCCACATATGATTCCTAACGTAGGATACATTTAGGATCGCGCACACAGTATCTTTGGTTTGGAAACATTTGTTATCATAACCAAAAATAAACATGACTGCAGCCAAATGCAATTGCACAAGATCCTTTGTTTATTGCTCTCAAGTGTAAAATGGTGACAGTAAACCACCACAACACGCATCGATCAACATACGTATTTCACAATATTATGAAATACCCATGTGCATCCCAAACCACGCACAAACGGAAAATCTTTATAAACTGTTTGACTTCTTTCATATGACCGCTTAATTACCTTAAAGTGTAAAAGGGTGACAATGTACTAGCAGCGGCATTTGAGTGAACGAACCCACATATGATTCCTAATGTAGGATGCATTATCTTTGGTTTGCAAAGATTTGTTGTTATAACCAAAAATAAACATGAATGCAGACAAACAAACGCAATTGTACAAGATCCGTTTTTATTGATCTCAAGTGTAAAATGGCGACAGTAGGGGAGACTGGGGCATCTTCGGCAATCGCGTTTTCGATATGAAGCTCTCACCGTACATCACTAGTTTCGATACATAGGTATCGAATATCGAAATAAATAACTGACCCAAAGTTGAAATTTCTATCTAAATAGCTTATTTAGATACATGGATTTTTGTATTTTTATAGATGTTTCTGTAATATTTCAATTGCATTTCGTAAGTATTTCGTGTATAAAACATTTTAAATTTTTAAGACAATATTATTAAAAAGTGGTTAACTACGATGTGTATTATTATAGAAATATTTAAAAATATAATGTTTTTTCAAAACTGATCGATAAAAATGAAAAATAACTATAAAAAGTACATTTGGCATTTCAATGTTGGACACATTCGGCCATATACAGATTGTGCAATATTATTTCCTTAAATGTTTTTGAAATTGTGGTTTTAAATTAATCCTTTAATATGGTTCGAAATTGCATATATAAGATAAAAAGTGCTTGTATTGACGAAAATGCGATAGAAACCCCCTATTTCTGATGGTGTGTGCGACCTTGAGATGTAAACGTCCGCCGCTAGAAAATAAAGTCCTATAATTCAAACATTGTGTGACGTATTAAAACCAAATAGAGCATTTAGTGGATCAGAATTTCAACCACACTGATAGCGACGACAATTACCCGGCTATGACTATGTTGGGTTGGGGCACATTCGGCGAATTTTTTACAAAACTGTAAAATTTTTTAACTAATACTATTTTTTTATATATTTTGGTTCTATTTTTTATAATTAAGTGTCAGAGGACAATAATCAGTCATAAAGTTGTTATATATGTTGAAGAAGTACTGAGGTATAAAGCTCTAAAAGAGTGTCGAAGGTGCCCCAGTCTCCCCTACACCACCACAACATCTCTGAAGCAAGAGTGACTTGCCGCCTGCATGTAGGTATACAATGATGAGTTTAAATGTAGGGCCATAGATTGATATCCCATACACATTTGTGATCGTCCACATGTATCGATCAACATATGTATTTCACAATATTATGAAATACCCTTGTGCATCCCAAACAAGGATAGACGGAAAATCTTTATAACCTATTTAACTTTTTTATTGTTCACAACTAAAATTTACTTTACTCAATATTTCATGCGTTAGGTATAGGCAAGGATAAATGTATTTCACATTATTATGAAATAATCATGTGCACACAAACAGGGACAGACGGAAAATCTTTATAAACATTTTGACGTTTTTTATAGCTTCGAACCAAAATCCACGTTACACAATTTTTTGTTTAGGTATTTTACATTAGGTGCAGGTGGTGGGGAGGGAGAAGGGATTAATAAACAAATGCACGTGTTCATAAAAATAAGGCGGACGGACACACACACATACAAAGGATTACACTAACAACAAAATGCACGTGTTAACACACACGGAAGAACAGACTAAAAAACCCATAAATTATAAGTTTGTTTACATTAATTTGAAATTTTTATTACTTCTGATTGCAATTAAATTTCAACGTCTATGTACACTCTACTAATAATAATACAAAACTGTTTGTGTTTTATTTCATTTCTTTTTGGTGGTACTTTTTTCCCCCTTTTGCTCCCGCAGACAATAACTTTTTAGTACATTTTAGTACTAATTTAAAAAAATATATTTGCCCATCGTTATATTTGTAATAGCGTAAGTTAAATACCATGTTTCAGATATCTACCCGTATCTGTTCCATTGCTATATAATATTTAGTACATTTTAGTATCTTAAGTACTAATTTCCAAAATTTGTTCACACATTCCCCCACCTATCATTGACAAAGATGCATACCAAATTTCAAAGTTCTACTTCCAAACGTTTCGGTGTAATATAGTTATGGTAATTTTTAGTTCCATTTTAGTACTAATTTACAAACGATATTTTTACACAATATTCCATTTGTAAAAGCTTAGACAACATATCAATTTTAAGATAAGTATCTCTACTGTTTCCATTCAAATATAATATTTAGTATTTTTTAGTACTAAATCCTTTGAATTATTATTGACAAATTATCCTTTGAATTATTATTGACAAATTATTTAAATTTATTATTTAATTATTATTTCAACAAATACTTTTGCACGTCGTTCTTTTTTATATTATATCACTAGTTTTATATTTATAAATAACCAATGAAATCAATATTTATAAAGTATAGATAAGTATGGGTTAATAGTATAACAGAGACCATGGAAAACGAAATTTGTTAAAAAAACTTATTCATTCCCGAAATGAACTAATGAAAAAATTCCAAAGGATCAAAATGCGAGAGTATTTAAAAACGGAGAACTGAAAAAACATTTAAACCCATAACAAAAGAACTACAAAAATTATTTCAATAGTGATAATATTCCAAATTATTTGATACACAATACTGAAAATGTAGATGTTTCCAAGGAACAACCAAAACTAAAGAAGATAAAATAAAACCACATACACCCGAAGATGATGATTTTAATTTAGATTGGACGAAACATTCTATTCGGAAAATGATGATGAAGATGATATGAATGATATGATATGCTTATACTAGAAAATGTAGAGTTTTCGAATGAAAAAAAATAAAATAAAGAAAACAAGTGTAAAAGCGTTAAGTTCGGCAGGGGCGAACTTTGGATACCCTCCACCATAGATATACTGACAGGTACTTGAAATAAAAATATGGGGTACATACCAAAAAGAGTACCTATACCGACATTTGTACATACCGATTATGGTCCTAATTATTGGTCCTAGACCCCATGTATCTTCGGACCAAATTTGTTTCAAAAATTTTTGATTTCATCTAAACTTTGCCCATATTATTATTCCATCCAAGATTAGTGCAAGTTCGAACATGGGGAATATCGGTCCACTCCTTCTGCTACCTCCCACGCAGGGGCTGGGCCTAAATGCGGGTTACAGTTCATATATATGAATATATATAAGGTTAATTATCAAACCTTATTGTTTAGGCGAGGGACTTGCTCTACTTCTCGCCGTTGTGATGGAGGGGGTGTGCAAATAATGATCTCAAGGGAGCGGGGGGATGACGACAACGAGAGCTCCCAAGCAGTAAATGGTGATACGCGCGTGTTGGAGTAAATATAGAAAAGATAAGAAAGAGAGTACAAGAAATAAAACCACAAGCGTTATTAGTAATATTCTAATTCATTGGATTGGAGATTCTTTCTTTTCTTACAACAATTAAATTACCTTATGTAATTTGGCGTGGTGGCGTCAGAAGCCAGTTAGTGCTAACACGTAGATGTTAGCTCGACAAAAGTTAGTTAGCAAGTTGACTCTTCGATAGCTACAAGACAAGTGAAGTGAGAGTTCTTGTGATCGGAGAGTATCGCTTGTCTATTTCTACTAATATATATACATATTCCAATGCGTGAAAATAGCAAGGAGAGCAAAACAACTACTTCCCCCGCTGGTAGGTCATCCGCGCCCTACGGTATCCGCAGAGGCAATGTGTAGGGGAGATGCGAATAATGCCAATTAGCATCCGTGATTGATCCAGCTCAGGAAGTGGTGTCAGAACATATCAAACATATACATTCCGGCCCCTTGCTACGACCGACAATGTAGCAATTAAATATTAAATTGGAATAATGGTGATTTATTAAAGATATTAATGAACGTAAATTCAGATTTCATGTGAGCTTTCAAGGTTATAAGTTACAAGATCAGTAAGTGATAAATTCATAAACGGGTGATATTCAAAACGATATTTGCATTTACTAAGATGGTCGATTTCAATTTCATGCGATATCAGTTGGTAATAAGGGGAGGAAGCGAACCGGTGAGTAAGTACCCAAAAATATACTTTTGGGCCAACAACGAATTCAAAGCAATTTTTGGGGGTTCAGCTTCCAATATTTGGGGGTACAAATCAGTGCCAAGTAGCAAATCTATTGGGCTGCCATCAAAGGTATCAGCTAAATCTAAAGGAATTTTAGATTTCAACGTCGAAATAGGTGGATGTGAAAACAATTTCCCCTTAACACTAGGCTTTTGTTTCAATAATTCTGGACGAATGTTTAAGGGATGACAACTTAAGAGAACAAACATCTCTTGGTGCAGAAGATTTGCAGTCTTTCTTCGAGTTAACCGAAATGCCAAGTGCATTTTTTAGTTTATTGCTAACAATAGATACCTGAGAAGATGGATCTATAATGGCGCGAGCAGGATGCGTTTTACCATTATGAACAATAGTAACAACAGGGAACAACAGGGAACAATAGTCCCAAGAGCACATTACTATCTTGAGTGTTAATAGGTTTCTGGCGATTATCAACTTTTTTATACGAGGAAGGGTGCGACAAATTAGATGCTCGACTTTTGACTTTGGTAAAAGCCGGAGAAGGGTTTTCCGAAGAACCGGACAACAAATTATTTCCTTGACTTCTGACCTTGGTAAAAGCTGGTGGAGTTTTGGAAGAAGCAACAACTCTATTAATTTGTGGCCGATGAAGAAGGCTGTGGTGTCTCTGTTTGCACATATTGCAACTAAATTTGCTTTTGCAGTTTTTGACTGCTTGGCCAAGAGAAAGACAGTTCATACAACGCTTATTTTTCTTCACTATCAAAAATTTGTCCTCAAATAGAAGTTTTAAAAACTGGGGGCAAAGTCGCAGATGATGACTCTGATTAGGACAAATGGTGCAAGAAATTTTCAATGATGGTTTGGAGAATGAGTGGCACATTTTGAATGCTGCACCGACAACAATTTATGGGTGGAATTAGGTGGAGTGATATTGCAAGGTGACTTCTTAGAAGATTTAAAAGAAAGAGTTTTCTTTGGCGACAACAATACCTTTTTGGAGGGGAGGATATTTTCAAGGCAGATCAATGTTTGTATTCTCTCTGTTAGAAAAGTATTTAATTCACTCCAGGTAGACAACGACGATTTGATGTTGATACTTTGCTCTCACAGAGTCAAAGTCATTTTTGGCAATCGCTGCAAACAATTAAAAACAACAATGGGATCCCAATGATCCGTGGTGACGTCATGGACTGACATTGCAGCGAGGCAACTATTTATTCCACGTTGGATAGCTTTCAAACCAGAAATAGTTTCAATTTCTATGGAGGGGATTTCAAACAACATTTTTAGGTGTGAATTTACGACAATACGCTTATTGTCATATGTGTCGGACAAAGCTTTCCACGCTAGAGCAAAACTACAATTGGTTAGTGGAAGCCTGTAAACGATTTTGCGAGCTTCACCGGTGGTCTTCTGTACTAGATGACAGAGACGTTCAATATCCGATAAACGACAATTGTTTATAAAAAGGGTGGTGAAGAGATCCCGGAAAGTGGGCCAAGATATGAAATCCCCAACAAAAACTTCAATGTCGATAGGTGGGACAACAAAACTATGATTATCGACAGGTGGGCAAGTGTAGCTATTGGAGGTGGCAGAAGATTGAATTTCAGGGGCAACGAGAGAGGTGGTGGACTGCACAGAAACCGAATCGACGGATTTGCTCGAAAGCAATCCGGAAGGTGATCAATTCAACAATGTGCTTGATGGATTGGAGGTACTACAATTGGATGGCGGTGGTGAAATTAAAGAAGCTATAGCAGATAGACAATTGTCATTAATGGGAGATTAAGGCGATCGAGATGCCGATTTATTGTGGTTAGACACCAGGAATATGCAATAAATGCATTTTTATACTTTTCCTCAACGACATCATTATTATCTCTCAGTGCAGTCTGGGATGTCGTGAGGTAGGTTTTGCACTCGTCATAGGTGCACTTTACCTTATTCCACAACCTTCGAATTTCTGAACCACGAATTTCGAGGTTGTAGACAGAATACGTAGATTCTTGTATATTTTCAAAGGACGCTACACTTTTTAATACAACCTCAGTGGCTCTAATAAAAAGAGTTAAAGGAGTTATCGACATTTTTTACTGATATGTGAAAACGCGCAAATTGAAATTTCTCAATTGAAGAATAAACAACAATTTATTGAATAAAAAAATTCCAAACTTCAACAAAGGTTGCTATAGATCAACCAAAAAATGCAAATTACAACAAAACCTCCAAAAATATTAACAAAAATAAACAAAATAGTTTCCAAAGATAGTAGATTATATAATATCCAGTGTTGAAGTAGCACAAAGGTAGGGAAAATTAGAAGAAACTTCCCCTAGGTGACAAAACTACTTTAATGCGACCACAAAATGCAATTATTTGTTCCAAATGTTCAACGAAAATTCCTCAAACAAATTCTACCAATGGTAGGGTGTATTTGAGGCGGTGAATGCCAAATGTAGGGTGCAGGTGTCCAAATTTTCAAAAAACTCAACAAGGTGTAGTCAACTGTTAAAATAATATTGTGTAAAACAACAAAAACAAGGAAAAAATATTCGAAAAATTAATATTTTTCCATGTGCTAAATATGCTCCAAAAGAGTGCAATAGTTGCCGACTGTAGGGTACAAATGTCCAAAAATATCAAATACCCTACCAACAAACAGTAATTATTTCGAAAAGATTCAAATTTTAATATTAATTTTTGCAAATTCACAATTTTTGCGCTTGGTACCACTGTGTTGTAGTGTGGTGAATAACGAATATCACACAAAACAGAATAAAACTCAAGCGACGCTAGCAGATAAATGTTTATGCGTAAGCAGGTACGCACCCACACAACACACGACGCGAGAAACGATCCAACAGTGAGAGTTGGAGCCGACAACAATTGTTGGTATATTTTCTATTATACCAAGGTGAAGCTAAAAAAGGCGCGTGGAATACACGTGTGTTGTTATTGGAAAATGACTGTGCAAATTCTCCAGTGAGAATTGATCAATACAGTAGAACAACAATAACAACAAAGAATATTTGGTTGGTGGTGGAGTAAGTAACAAATAAACCAAACAACAAGACAGTGGACTGTTGGGTTATGATTGTTGTTATTGTTTTCGAGTAATAGGTGAGTGCAGATATGTAAATGTTGTTATTGCAAATTGTACAAAATTCATCTCTGCTTGTTAGAACCACACGATGAATTCGTGGTTGGTGAGAATTTAAACAACAATTAACCAAACGACCAAAGTGCGTTCTCGACAAATTATGGTTGTGCTGTTATTACAATTTAGTCAAAGTAAATTTCAAAGAAGAAGTAGTCGTAAGAGATTACAACAAAAGCTACTGCGTTTGGTTGGTGAGAGGGGAACAGCAACAAATAACCAAACGAACAGTCTATGTAGCGGAGATTTTTTATATTTTAAGAACCGATCGTTGGGAACAATTTGCGTTGTTATTGTAAATATCACTGCAAATTTTCTCCGTATAAAGGAGAAGGGAACAACTTAGTAGACAACAACACGGAAAGGTTTTGTATGACCACCGCGACGTAGGGTGATCAGTACACCCAAACGAAATGTAAAGTTCGTAACGACTGTATATGATGTAGCAGTAACATACGCTTAGGGTGATTGAATGTCGACTTATGCTCAATTAAACCATGAATTCGAAAACAAACGAAAAACACTAACACTCGCTGTAACTCACTTTTTAAAGAAATCTGAGTTTACGTACCTCGTGTTAGTATGGTGATTTGATGTTGCGGTGATGAGATTATTTCCTATGAGAGGTGATTCGATGATGATTTCTCCGCGTAGAAACAACAACAATTAGGAAGCAAATAAAGTGGAATATGGGTTAGTTAAATCTTTAGTTGCACATAAATTCAGATTTCAGGTGAGCTGTTCCAAGTTACCAGTTACTAAATTAGCGATTTGTATAGTAAATAGGCGACAGACAACAGACGTCTAGACAACATAGACGTATATATGTCTAATTTTTTCGTATCTTCCGCAGATGAAATGATTACAACAGAGTCTTAGAACCAAACCCAAACACGGAACAAATCAAACAACTATTTTAATATAAAAATGAGGTTATATGGGGACGACCCCAAAAATGGGGCGAGTATTAAAAATTGTTGGTAGGGAGTTTTGTTACCATATACGACTACAAAATACCAAATTCCAACGCATTCGGTAGAAAAATGCGCTAAATAACCCCAAAATATCGAAAATTGGGTGTACCCTTATATGGGGGCTATCCGAAAAAATGGACCTATATTCATAATTTTTTGTGGAGATATTTGGTACCTAATAAGAAATCAAAATACTAAATTACAGCTAATTCGGTGGAAAGGTACGATAAGAACCCCCAAAATACTGAAAGTTATGAGGTACCGTTATATGGGGCTACCAGAAAAAGTGGACATATGTCTATTAATTTTTGTGGAGACATTTAGTAGACAATAAGAACTCAATGTGCGTTTTCGGTTGAAAAACGAGCCCAAGAACTCCAAAATACCGAAAATTGGGGGGGGGTACTGTTATATGGGAGCTATGCCTAAACGTGGACCGATATATCCCATCTTGCCTGCAGACAAAAGACAAACCTATGCAAAATTTCAGCTCCCTATCATAATTTCTTCAGAAGATAGCGTGATTACAACAGACGGACGGGCATGGCTAGATCGTCTTAGAATTTTACCCTGATCAATAATATATTCACTTTATAGGGTCGGAAATGAATACTTCGATGAGTTATAAACGGAATAACAAAATTAATATACCCTCCATACTATGGTGGATGTATAATAAAAATATCATGGAATAATGTTCTTGTAAATGTCGGTCTTGCATTCATTAGAAACATCAAAATCAACATACATGCATTCAACACAATAGTCAGAGTAAAACAGAAAACTAACATTTGTGTACCCAACACATGATCAATAATTTAAACAGATAGACACACATCAAATATTAGAAACAATAACAGGACATATAATCAATTGTAGGACATACATATGGTCTTGGTAGAAGCTAGACCGATGGGCACCTCTGCAATCATAGAAACAAAAGCTTGCTGATAAAAGACTTAATCTTGTAAACAGTTAATTCATATTGGAAACAACAATATTATGTGCAACACATGATCAATAGTTTCAACAGAGAGACGCACTTCAAAGATGGTCAATGAGACACTGTATCACGAAAACAAGTGGTTAAAGAAAGGGGGAAACACACATAAGATTACGGAAAATATACAGAAGAAAAGGGGGAAGAACAAATATGGGATATTGATTCGGGATCATCAAGGTCATACAAATTGATGCATTGGGCTAGACGAAAGAAAAAAATGGGAATAGACGGTATCACACGACAAAATGAGATAACAAGGTGGACATCACACGGCAATAAGAGGGAAAAAGATAGAACACAATATGATCACACAACAAGAGAAAGAGAAAGATGAGTCGTCAATATAGGTTAATGACGTCATTTATGTATAGCAATTAAAATAGAGTAATTTATGTATACTAATTAATTTGGCTTAACTTTTAACATATACTTGTCTGCTAATACAGCATAAACATTTTAATTTAGAAACTCCATAAGCATCTCAAAATACATTGTCCTTGGACCACAAACATGCCTCAACACATACTTGTCTGCTAATACAGCACAAACATTTCAATTTAGAAATTCCATAAGCATCTCAAAACACATTGCCCTTGGACCACAAACATGCCTCAACATATACTATTCTGCTAATACAGCATACACATTTCAATTAAGAAACTCTAAAAGCATCTCAAAACACATTGTCCTTGGACCACAAACATGCCTTAATATGATTACAAATAAACATGACTACAGATCTGTTTTATTTTCTCCAAGTGGAGGGATATTTGATTGAACGAATATACATATGAGTCTGAATGTAGGGTACATTTGCGAACGCCCACACATAAACCAAATACCACTGTTTTAATATGACCGATTTATTACCTTCAGCTGCAAAAAGGGTGACAACGTACTAGCAGCGATATTTGAATGAACGAGCACACATATGATTCCTAACGTAGGATACATTTAGGATCGCACACACAGTATCTTTCGTTTGGAAACATTTGTTATCATAACCAAAAATAAACATGACTGCAGCCAAATGCAATTGCACAAGATCCGTTGTTTATTGCTCTCAAGTGTAAAATGGTGACAGTAAACCACCACAAAACGCATCGATCAACATACGTATTTCACAATATTATGAAATACCCATGTACATCCCAAACCACGCACAAATGGAAAATCTTTATAAACTGTTTGACTTTTTTCATATGACCGCTTAATTACCTTAAAGTGTAAAAGGGTGACAATGTACTAGCAGCGGCATTTGAGTGAACGAACCCACATATGATTCCTAATGTAGGATACATTTAGGATCACACTCACATTATCTTTGGTTTGCAAAAATTTTTTGTTATAACCAAAAATACACATGAATGCAATCGCGTTTTCGATATGAAGCTCTCACCGTACATCACTAGTTTCGATATATAGGTATCGAATATCGAAATAAATAACTGACCCAAAGTTTGAAATTTCTAGCTAAATAGCTTATTTAGATACATGGATTTTTGTATTTTTATAGAGGTTTCTGTAATATTTCAATTTCATTTCGTAAGTATTTCGTGTGTAAAACATTTTAAATTTTTAAGACAATATTATTAAAAAGTGGTTAACTACGATGTGTATTATAGAAATATTTAAAAATATAATGTTTTTTTCAAAACTGATCGATAAAAATGAAAAATAACTATAAAAACTACATTTGGCATTTTAAAGTTTTGCACAGATTGTGCAATATTATTTCCTTAAAAGTTTTTGAAATTGTGGTTTTAAATTAATCCTTTAATATGGTTCGAAATTGCATATATAAGATCAAAAGTGCTTATATTGACGAAAATGCGATAGAAACCCCCTATTGTTAATGGTGTGTGCGACCTTGAGATGTAAACGTCCGTCGCTAGAAAATAAAGTCCTATAATTCAAACATCGTGTGACGTATTAAAACCAAATAGAGCATTTAGTGGATCAGAATTTCAACCACACTGATAGCGACGACAATTACCCGGCTATGACTATGTGTGCCGAATCTGCCCCATCAAATGCCGAAGCTACCCCGGGTTGGGGCACATTCGGCGAATTTTTTACAAAACTGTAAAATTTTTTAACTAATACTATTTTTTTATATATTTTGGTTCTATTTTTTATAATTAAGTGTCAGAGGACAATAATCAGTCATAAAGTTGTTATATATGTTGAAGAAGTACTGAGATATAAAGCTCTAAAAAAGTGTCGAAGGTGCCCCTGTCTCCCCTACACCACCACAACATCTCTGAAGCAAGAGTGACTTGCCGCCTGCATGTAGGTATACAAGGATGAGTTTAAATGTAGGGCCATAGATTGATATCCCATACACATTTGTGATCGCCCACACGTATCGATCAACATATGTATTTCACAATATTATGAAATACCCTTGTGCATCCCAAACACGGACAGACAGAAAATCTTTATAAACTATTTAACTTTTTTATTGTTTACAACCAAAATTTACTTTACTCAATTTTTCATGCGTTAGGTATAGGCAAGGATAAATGTATTTCACATTATTATGAAATAATCATGTGCACACAAACAGGGACAGACGGAAAATCTTTATAAACATTTTGACGTTTTTTATTTCTTCGAACCAAAATCCACGTTACACAGTTTTTTGTTTAGGTATTTAACATTAGGTGCAGGTGGTGGGGAGGAAGAAGGGATTAATAGTTAGTACCGTTTTAGTACTAATTTACAAAAATAATTTTTGCACAATATTCCATTTGTAAAAGCTTAGACAACATATCAATCTTAAGATAAGTATCTCTACTGTTTCCATTCAAATATATTATTTAGTAGTTTTTAGTACATCTGAGTACTAAATTAATTTTTCATCACGTGTCCTTTGAATTATTATTGACAAAGCTCTATACTAAATTCCAGAGTTCTACTTTTTAGTACAATTTTAGTACTAATTTCCAACAAATACTTTTGCACGTCGTTCTTGTTTTAATAGCTTAAGCTAAATACAAAGTTTCAGATATGCATCTCTACCGATTCCATTCAAATATATTGAGTACCACTTGGTAATAAATTCCAATTCGCTTATCGTAGGCAAATCTGCGCACAAAATTTCAGAGTTTTACATCTAACCATGCCCGCGTAATACAGTTTTTAGTAAGAATTTCCAAAAACTCCGCCTTATCACACGCCTACGGACCAAACTCCACCTACATGCCAAATTTCAAGTTTCTAGCTTTACACGTTTCTACTGGGCGTTGATGATCAGTCAGTCACTTATAACGCAAGTCTTTTATATATAGATTAAAATTAAATAATATTATCAATATTCAATTCATATTTATATTCAAAAGAAAAACTGTTTAGATTAAGAATCAATTATATATCAGCAATCATAAATGATGTTCAAGTGGTTCTATGATAAGGGACTTGCGCCGTCACAAGAACTATGTGTGTCTGCTCGCTGATCATAAAGAGTTAAGGGGATCCCCCATTCTCAGTGTCAATTTTTTTAATTTAATTCGAATCTACTCTAATTCAAGAATGTCCCTACAAAAGTTCAAGTAAAAATCTCAAGAACTCTTGAAGATATAGCCGATTTATTGTGTCATCATCAAGTGACGGCAAGAGTGATTCTCAAACATTAAGCGTATGTTTGTCGAAGCAGTGTTTTACGAATGGCGAGCACGATTACTCAAAAACTAATAATCCAATCGGTTCAAAATTTTGACACGTTTCTCTGGGAGTGTATAGCTCTAGTATGAACTAGGATAAAGCCAATCGGTAAAGATCTTCCTTATTTGTTAACTTAGTTTGTGGTCAGATATTTGTGATTTTCCAAACAAAAAAAAAAACACAAATCAAAGTTCCGCCATGTGGTTAATTGTTGTGCGAAGTCAATAATCCTAGTTCATACTCTTTCTAACACAGTTGGAATTTTCGGATTCCGATGTTCCTGTGAGGAGTCATCATCCCGCCATCTTTGATCACAAAAAAACGACAACAATATTTTTTTGTAAATTATTTTTCTTCATTTTTAAATCCTCAAATATATATGTACAAAGTTACAAACTTTAACAAGCATTGGTATTCATTTACCAGCCCATACAAAATCCTTAAATTAAAATTCCCTTAGTAGAAGTACACACACAAAGATTATGGTGCGCTCATTTGTTGTATACAATCATGTCCAAATTAAACAAAATATATTTTCTATAGCTGAACATTGCTCTTAAAATTTAACCATGGTAGTTACAACTTATATTTATAAGATTTAGATACAGAGAAAATTTTTAAATAAAATATTTATAAATATAAATGATTTAGCAATATATAGTTTCGTCCGATTTTATGTGAATGATGCACCACACTCCCAATATTTTTACTGAATTAGGTCCAGACTGATGTCTGCGAAGTTTTGTTAAAATCGGTTCAGATTTAGATATAGCTCCCCTATATAGTTTTGTCCGATTTTTTCTTTTTTTTGAATGATGCACCAAACTCACATTATTAGGTCCAGATTGATGTATGCGAAGTTTCATTAAAATCAGTTTAGATTAAGATATAGCTCACATATATAGTTTCGTCCGTTTTTGTTTGAATGAGACACCAAACTCCCAATATTTGTCCGATTGAGCAAAATTTTGCATAGCGAAGGTTTGTTGGAATCGGTTCAGATTGATATCCAGATTGGTATCTAGATAGAACATTTAATGTCGCCAGATTCCCCCAAAGATTCTATGTCTGTTCTATCTACAGGATATTGTAGATATTAAATTCTCTTGTATGTACCTTATTGGTTGCCACTGAATATATGATATGGGTACATCTCATTTAAAATTTGAAAGCTGCATGCTGCCAAAGGCAAATTTATGAAAAAATTGGAAACTTGTGACTTCACGAGACTACCTTGTATAATTATGCCATGCCTCGAAGTCTTATCAATAGATTTAACCCAAACGAAGAAACCACATTCAAATAAGGTAATTCCTTCTGCACCTGCATGAACAATCACTTTCAATCTCTAGGAATTTAGGTCAAAAAAGAAATTGTTCGTCGACCAGTAACCAAAATAGTTTAATAGTAACCAATAACTATCGTTTTCTTTTGTCGAAAAAAAAATCGTTGATCACATTAAGGTTATGTCTTGTTTCATTTGAAACTCATTCTCTTAACAAATAAAGATTGAATATGATTTCATGAATACTATACATGATTATTTGAACAATAATGTATTTCATTGGAGAACCCCGAAATAAAAAGCACGTATTGGAAAATCAATTTTATTGAAATTTGCATTTTCTAATAATAAAGTATGTATTAAACAATATTCTATTTGGTTTAAAACATTAGCTGTCATACCATTTTATAAAATATGTTTAACTTGTAATTCTATTTATAAAATAAATTTCGATAAATAAATCACTGTATTTGCAGAATGCCGTCAGACACAATCTATCGCTACATAAATGTTTTAAAAGAATAGAGAATTTAAAAGGTGCTGTTTGGACGGTCGATGAACAAGAATTTTACAAAAGAAGACATCAGAGATTATCTGCCGTACGCGTAGAAAATATAAATGTTATGTGCAACAAAACTAAAAAAAAATCTATTACGAACATAAGGTAGGTAAAATAGTATAATACTATATACATATTATAATAATAATGTAAAAGTTATTGTGTGTATATTTGATGTTTATATCATGTTCACAAGTGAATGATATTAAACAGTGACATCGGCAGTGTCAACGTTGGCTGTACATAAGTAAATAGTTTCCATATATATTCAAAACAGAGTGTAATCCAGATAAATAAGATAAAATAGAAGATAATAATTTAATAATTTTAATACTAATTAGTGCATTCATATTACGAGTTTTGAAAAACCAGCTCCCTACGTACTAATAATAAATTTAAATATTGTAACCCAAAGGTAAATATACAACATTTGCTACCATTCAAGCATCCTTCGTCAACTGTCCTTAGTTAAGTACCAAAAGCTCAGTTTCGTTTAAATAGCAACAAAACCGGTCATTTTTAAAACCTTAAGCAGCGAAGACGTTACATAAACATAGTATACTAAAATTAGTTTAATATTTGATACAATAAATGTAACCGCCATTTCTTCAGATTTCTTCACAAATTTGCCAATTGTCTGCAATTTCAGAAATTGTTTTAACACCTTAGTTTGACAGATTTCAACTTCCAGTCCCATATTTTTGAAACCACGAAATAATGATCCTGTACATAAAATAGGAATTTTCAACACCACTATATGATCTCAACCCTATAATAAAGTTCAATATTCTTAGGTAAATCATGAATCTAATATTAATTGTATAAAATTAAGTTAAATTTCAACCGATGTACTATGGCTGAAATCGGGCTTTTAGCGGCATAAAATATATCCAGACAAGCTAGCTTCACAAAATTTGGAGTGTAGAATTCTAATGTTAGAAAAAGTGAATTAAGAAATAAGTGTAAAAGCGTTAAGTTCGGCCGGGCCGAACTTTGGATACCCTCCACAATAGATATACTGACATGTACTTGAAATAAAAATATAGGGAACATACCAAAAAGTGTACCTATACCGACATTTGTACATACCGATTATGGTCCTAATTATTGGTCCTAGACCCCATGTATCTTCGGACCAAATTTGTGTCAACAATTTTTGATTTCATCCAAACTTTCCCCATATTATTATTTCATCCAATATTAGTTCAAGTTCGAACATAGGGAATATCGGTGCACTCCTTCTGCTACCTCTCACGCAGGGGCTGGGCCTAAATGCGGGTTACAGTTCATATATATAAATATATATATATAAGGTTAATTATCAAACCTTATGTTCTAGTTTTTTTTCGTATCTTCCGCAGATGAAATGATTACAACAGAGTCTTAGAACCAAACCCAAACACGGAACAAATCATATAACTATTTTAATATAAAAAGGGGGTTATATGGGGACGACCCCAAAAAGAGGGCAAATATTAAAAATTGTTGGTAGGGAGTTTTGTTTCCATATACGACTACAGAATACCAAATTCCAACGCATTCTGTAGAAAAATGTGCTCAATAATCCAAAAATATCGAAAATTGGGGTACCTTTTATATGGGGCCTATCCGAAAAGATTTGGTACCTAATAAGAAATCTAAATACTAAATTACAGCTGGTTCGGTGGAAAAGTACAATCATGCTATGCCTAAACGTGGACCGATATATCCCTCCTTCGAACTTCACCTGCCTGCAGACAAAAGACAAACCTATGCCAAATTTCACCTCCCTATCTCAATTACTTCAGAAGATAGCGTGATTACAACAGACGAACGGACATGACATGGAATTTTACCCTGATCAAGAATATATATACTTTATAGGGTCGGAAATGAATATTTCGATGAGTTACAAACGGAATGACAAAATTAATATACCCTCCATACTATGGTGGTGGGTATAGAAACGGGGTTATATGGGGACTACCCTAAAAACGGGGGTAGAGATATATCCCATCTTCGAACTTTACCTGCCTGCAGACAAAAGGCAAACCTATGTAAAATTTCAGCACCCTATCTCGGTTCCTTCAAAAGATAGCGTAATTACAACAGAGGGACGGACATGGCTAGATCGTCTTAGAATTTTACAGCCAATTCGGTGGAAAAATACGATCAAAATTCCCAAAATAATGAAAATTCGGAGGTACCTTTATGTGGGGGCTACCAGAAAAAGTGGACCTATATTTATATTTTTTTTGTGGAGACATTTAGTACACAATAAGAACTCAATGTACCTAATTTCAGCGTTTTCGGTTGAAAAACGACAGACAAATCTATGCAAAATTTAAGCTCCCTATCTCAATTCCTTCAGAAGATAGCGTGATTGCAACAGACGGACAGGCAGACGGGCATGGCTAGATCATCGGCTAGCTTTTACACTTATCAAGAATATATATAATTTATAGGGTCGGAAATGAATATTTCGATGAGTTACAAACGGAATGACAAAATTAATATACCCTCCATACTATGGTGGAGGGTATAAAAATGGGCGGGCCACGCCCCCAGTATGTTTTTCAAACGAATTGGCTGAAATTTGGGTTCTCAGTGTATAGAAAATCTCCCTACCAAAAATTATGAATATTGGACATGTTCTTCGGGGAGGTGCCATATAACGGTATATCCCATTATTCTGTATTTTTGAGATTTTGCGCACGATTTTTCAACAAATAGGCTGTCTTTATATATTTTAGGTTCTAATTAGGTAGCAAATCTTCCAAAACTATCGATATTGGTCAACTTGTTAAAGTAGTCACAATATAACGGTACCAAGGGGAATTTGGGTACGTTTTTTAACCATGTTGGATGTAATTTTGTATTGCCACAAATAGAGACGGATCGATACTATCTGAAGTATTTAAAAAATTGTTTAACAAAACTGTGGCCGGTTGAACCATCAGACCCGCAGCTAAAGACTAGGACCGATTCTTCATAAATTTTGCAACTGCTGCTCAAATGCCAGAGTCTACTGTTTCCAAGCCCATTATAGAATTCTTGAAAGCATGCAGTGGAATACTTAGGCATATTACATCACTTATGCTATCATATATTAAACATAAGGACCTCATTGGGTTCTCGCGATGGAAAATTTCAGGGGGAGGTTACCTTAAAAATTATTTCTCCCGTAAAAAAAGGTGAATCAATTAGTCCACGTGTTAATTTAATAATAAATAATGCTCTTAACATAAGATGTCTTCTTTCTAGTGTTGGAAGATTAATTAAAAATAAGCGCCTTTTATAAGGTGGAAGTAATTCCGATGAGTTCCAACTTAGACCACGCAAGGCAAATATTAAAAACTGAACTTGAACTGACTCAATTTTATCACAGTGACATTTACAAAACGGACTACAAATAATGCAACCATATTCTAGGACTGGGCGGAAAATACTAACAAATAATCTTTTAGTGACATAAGGGTCATCAAACTCTATAGACAAGCGTTTAATGAAACCTAATAAAGACTTGGCTTTATTAACAAATGTTAGAAAATGTGAATTAAGAAAAAATGGCCGGGCCACACCTCCAGTATGTTGGGTATTTTGGCAATGTTGGGTTCGTTTTTCAACCGAATTGGCTGAAATTTGGGTTCTCAGTGCATAGAAAATCCCCCTACCAAAAATTATGAATATTGGACATGTTCTTCGGGGAGCTCCCATATAACGGTGAATCCTATTAATCGGAATATTTGAGATTTTGCGCACGATTTTTCAACAAATAGGCTGTCTTTGTACATTTTAGGTTCTAATTAGGTTGCAAATCTTCAAAAACTATCGATATTGGTCAACCTGTTAATGTAGTTACAATATAACGGTACCAAGGGGAATTTCGGTAAGTTTTTTAACACTAGATTGCCGAAGGCAGTCATTTTGACCGTTTTTCAATTCCAAGTACAAAAACAATTGTGTATATTATGACCCAGCTTTTTAAAATTTGGTGACTTTTTGTACCACATAGAAATATGTTTATTAATCATAGTAGCTGCTTCCTCCCCTCTTTCATTCCCCGTATTCACATGTGCTATACCTATATTGCCTAAAAGCGGTCATTTTGACCTTTTCTGAAATATTAAATAATCAAACTACTTTTATTGTATAAAGTAAATTTCTTATATGACCAGATCAGTACAACAACATCGAAACCCGTTTGCTACTCTAGAAACACAAACGAACATACAAATCGGGAAAAATAAATTTTATATTTCCAGTCGATTTCACTTTCCGCGCTCTTATTTTTCAAAAGGGGAAACTCGAGAGCCCTACCACCGAAAACAAATAATAACAACGTTTTGTATGATTGTAAATAATGTAAAACATATTAAAAATTAGTTTAAGAAATTTTTTAACACAATAAAATTTTTTTCAGAATGAGGTCATTTTGACCGATTTTAGGCTATATAGGAATATACAAAATTCCCGTCTTTCTAGTGTTAAGCATGTTGGAAATTAAAGTTCAAAATTATTTCTCCCGTAAGAAAAGGTGAATCAATTAGTCCGGGTGTTAATTTAATAATAAATAATGCTCTTAACATAAAACGTCTTCTTTCTAGTGTTGGAAGATTAATTAACAATAAGCGACTTTTATAAGGTGGAAGTAATTCCGATGAGTTCCAATTTAGACCACGCAAGGCAAAGATTAAAAACTGAACTTGAACTGACTGACAAATAATGGAACCATATTCAAGAACTGGGCGGAAAATACTAACAAATAATCTTTTAGTAACATAAGGGTTATCAAACTCTTTAGACCAGCGTTTAGTGAAACCTAATAAAGACTTGGCGTTACGCCAAGATCAGAGAAAGAATCAACATTGTCCATTGTAATATCTTTAGAAATCGAATCACTGAACAAAACTTTTTGGGTACGATCCTCTAAATAGGATGAAACCCAGAATAGTTCAAAAAATTGAATTATGGCACTTAACTTCGCAATACATCTATAATTATCTATAAAACATCTATCTAGCCCAGAATAAACTTCATCTTCAGTTAAGCAGAAACGAGGAAAATGATTTAATTGATCAATTTGAAAATTATATTGACCACTAAATGCATTTTGAGTACATGAAGATTGAAAAAAGTCAGCAAATAGATTTGCAGCTTCTGTGTTGTCTGACGATTCTTTACTTCCATATTTCATACAGCTAGGAAATTGTTGTGCTCTTCTCTTGGAATTTACAAATTTAAAAAAGCATTAAGGATTATTCAATAAGTTTAATCGTATCTCTGTTAAATGCTAAGAATAACATCTAGTATTTTCAAAATTATATTGGCTCCTCGCCCATGAATACTTTGCATAATTAAGAGCACTATTTGTATTTTTAAAATTTTTAAATAATCTACTTTTTATATTGGGTAAAGCTTAAAAGTCGGTGTCAACCAGGGGGATTCTGATCATTCAATTTTTTTACAGTAGGAACAGAATTATTTAGAGAAGTATTTAGTAGTTCGTAAAATCTTGATACAACGAATCGATGTCACCGCTTAGATCCCATATAGCTGAAAACAATGAAGAACGTAGTTGCACAATATTAGTTTTGGCAATGTTACGTCTGTTAATTGAAGTTTTTACGGACGGAGTATTAGAAAAATTATTCTTCAATTCTAAATTTACAGTGAGTGTAGGGTGATAAATGTCTTCAATAATTACATATGAAGAGCCCCTAGAGGTTGAAATATTGACCGTAGACGAGAATGCTAAATCTAATAGTTTTTCTTTAAAATTCAACACGTTTTTTACCTGGTAAAGGCAATATTAACTGATTTTTTGCTTTTTAGGGGAGCAATCAGGAAGTTCAAACTTATTGACAATTTTTTCAATATTTTAATAAACCGAACTGAAACTTTTTTAAATTAAAAATTTCTGACTTGGTTTCCTTAAAAAGTCGATGTAAATTTATCTCTAGATCCCTACATTATAAGCGAGAGCAACGGAGTCCTTTAGACTTATCCGTAATAAAATCAAACTGCCTACCATTAAACCCGGCACATTTAAGATGCATGTAATTATCACAAATATAACATGTAATAAGTCGTTCGTTAACGTTTTTAACACTAGAACGCCGAAGGCGGTCATTTTGACCGCTTTCCAATTTCAAGTACAAATGCAACTGTGCATTTAATGACACTTGTTTTTAAAATTTGGTGAATTTTTTATAATAAACGTAATTCTATGAGGTACAAAAAGTCACCATATTTAAAAAAAAATGTCATTAAATGAACAGTTGCTTTTGTACTTGAAATTGGAAAGCGGTCAAAATGACGGCCTTCGGCGTTCTAGTGTTAATATTGCAGTACTTAAAAGAGCAGGCCATTATGAATGATTAATGCAAATTTTATAACCGCCCTAAAGTATGTTTTCAAAACGAGAAGTTATTTAATATGTAAAATTATATAAATGAATTAACGGACCCGCCTGAAGTTATGCCAAGGAAGGCAAATTTAGTGCTGACAATCAAGTGGGGAAAATAAAACAAATGTCAAAAACTAACTAAAACAACGAAGGAATAAGATAAACAAGAAGGAGAGATTAACACCCAAATACAAACCAAATACAAAATTTGGAAAAATTTTAAAAACAAATCAACACTTTAAAACACTTGTTTTAGAAAAAACTTCACAATTTCGAAATTAAGAATCCTATATTTTGTTGTAATAACACCAATAAGCGCTTAATACGCCGCTAAAGACACGTTTAAATAAATACTTATTAATTTGGTTTAAAACACACGCACAAAACACTTCTATAAGAGCAGAATTGCCAACTGTTGATTATATCTTAAGTTTTACTCCGCGGAAAACGAAAAAACTATTCAAAATTTCACACAAAACACCACTATATGTGCATCTATACCGACATTTCTACAAACCGATCATGTAAACCATAATACAAATTTCTGAATTATAATTGATAATTATACCCTCGGCCTTATAGCTGCTGAGGGTTTATAAACTTTGACAAGGTAAAAATGTGCCTCATGGAAATATTGGTTCTAGACCCCCATGTTTCTTTGGACAAAATTTGTTTCAGAAAATTTTGATTTCATCTAAACATTGCCAATGTTATTATTTCTTTCAAATTTATAATTTGAACTGATTATTCATTTGAAATGATTAGAACTAAACCCAAAACGCGGAACAAATTGGGTAACTATTTTAATATAAACAAGTGAAAAACGTTAAGTTCGGCCGGGCCAAACTTTGGATACCCTTCACCTTAGTTATACTGACAGATACATGCAACGAATATAGAGGGAACATACCAAAAAGTGGGCATATACCGATAATTCTACAAACCGATTTATGTAAACCATTATGTACACTAAATACAAACTTCAGCAATTTGAATGGGGATTTTCCTAAAATCTGTAAGATCCAAAATGTGGACTGATACTGATAACGCATGGTAGAGTATAAAATCCTCAAACTACTGTAATTTAGATTACAAAGTTATATCAAGCTATGCCTGAAGGGGGCCAATATTGATTACATAGTGTAGGAAATAGTGAATACTTGGGGATATCATTATGTGAGGGCTATGCCTAATTAACGACCGGTATATGCTAATATTGAACCCAATATTTTAACTGTTTATCTCAATTCTTTCCTTCAGGAGGTATCAATATATTGAGGAGATGCCTAAATGTCTGCCGATATATTTCATTATCGTTAGTTTGAGTTTTCTTTTATCACAATTTCTTTAGCAGCGGAATATTTACAACAGATAGCTAAATAGTCTTGGTAGGGTTAAAATTTACTATTCCCCGTAACGACTACCCAACCCCAACACGCGGAACAAATCAGATAACTATATTGCTATAAAAAAGGGGGTTATATGGGGACTACCCCTAAAAAGGGGTGAATATTAAAAATTTTTGGTAGGGAGATTTGTTACGATATAGGACTACAAAATAACAAATTTCAGCGAATTCGCTTAAAAAACGCGCTCAAGAACCTTAAAATATCGAACATTGGGGGTACCCTTATATGGCGACTACCCGAAAAAATTTACCTATATTTATAACTTACAATTCTGTGAAAAAAATCGGTTAAAACAACCCAAAAACTGGAAATTGGGAGGTACCCTTATATGGGGCTACCAGAAAAAGTCGACCTATATTTATAATTTTTAGTGGGGAAATTTGGTACCCAATAAGAACCCAATGTACCAAATTTCAGCGAATTCGGTTGAAAAACGCGCACAAGAACCCTAAAATACCGAAAATTGGGGTGTACCCTTATATGGGGGCTACACGAAAATATGGACCCATATTTATAACTTTTAGTGGAGAGATTTGCTACCTAATAAGAACTCAATATAATAAATTTCAGCGAATTTAGTTGAAAAACGCGCTCAAGAACCTCAAAATACCGAAAATTGGGGGGTACCCTTATGTGGGAGCTATGCCCAAACGTGGACCGATAAAGCTCATCTACGAACTTGACCTGCCTGCAGCAAAAAGACGACTCTATGCATAATTGTGGCGATCTATCTCCATTCAATTAGACGCTAGAGTGATTACAACAGATGGACGGACATGGTCGTCTTAGAATTTTACCCTAATCAAGAATATATATATATATATATATATATATATACTTTATAAGATAGGAAATGAATATTTCTTTTAGTTACAAACGGAATGACAAATTTAATATACCCTCCGTACTATGGTGGAGGGTATCAAAATGTAGGTAGGGAGATTTTTACCATATACGACTACAAAAAACCAAATTGCAGCGAATTCGGTTGAAAAACGCACCTAAGAACCCCAACATACTGAAAATTAGGAGGTACCGTTATATGGGGACTACCAGAAAAAGTGGACCTATAGTTATAATTTTTTGTGGAAACATTTAATACCCAATAAGAACCCAATGTACCAAATTTCAGTAAATTCGGTTGAAAAACGCTCTCAAGAACACCAAAATACGAAAATTTAGGGTACCATTATATGAGAGCTGTGCCTAAACGTGCACCATCTTCGAACTCTATTTGCTTGCAGACAAAAGACAAACCTATGCCAAATTTCAGCACCCTATCTCGACTCCTTCAGAGTCTGTTAAAAAGTAAATAAGTTATTCGAATTTCAAATTTGAAATATGGTAACAAATCTCTCTATCAAAAATTATTAATATTGACCCCCTTTTTGGAGTAGTCCTCATATAACCCCCGATTTTATACCCTCCACCATAGTATGGAGAGTTTATTAAGTTTGTCATTCCGTTTGTAACACATCGAAATATTCACTTCCGAACCTATAAAGTGTATATATTCTTGATCAGGATGTAGCCATGTCCTTCCGTCCGTCTGTTGTAATCACGCTACCTTCTGAAGGAATCAAGATATGGTGTTGAAATTTGGCATAGGTTTGTCTTTTATCGGCAGGCAGGTCAAGTTCGAAGATGGGATATATCTGTCCACGTTTAGGCATTGCTTCCATATAAGGGTACCCCCTAATTTTGGCATTATGGGGTTCTTGAACATATTTTTCAACCGAATTCGCTACAATTTGCAACAATGGGTTATTATTGGGTTCCAAATTTCTCCACAAAAAGTTATAAATATAGGTCCACCATATAACGGTACCCTTTAATTTGCAGAGTTTTGGGGGTTTTGTTCATAGTTGTCCGCCGAATTGGCTCTAATTTAATATTTTAAGTTCTTAATAAGTACCAAAACTCTCCACGAAAAAATATGAATATAGATCATTTTTTTCGGATAGTCTCCATATAAGTGTACCTTCCAATTTTCGGCATTTTGGGGTTCTTGAGCGTTATTTTCAACCTAATTCGCTGAAATTTGCTACAATGGGCTCTTATTGGGTTCCAAATGTCTCCACAAAAAATTTTAACTATAGGTAGACTTTTTCTGGTAGCCCCAATATAACGGTACCCCCTAATTTGCAGAATTTTTTTTTGGGGTTATGATCATATATTTCCTTTGAATTGGCTGTAATTTAGTATTTTGAGTTCTTAATAGATACCAAATCTCTCCACGAAAAATTGTGAATGAAGGTAATTTTTTCGGGTAGCCCCCATATTTCGGTATTTTGGAGTTCTTGATCGCGTTTTTCAACCGAAGTTTTTTATTATTCACCCCTTTTTAGGGTAGTCTCTATTGTGTACTGAATTAGGTCTAGAATGATGTGCGTTAAGTTTCCTGAAAATCGGTTCAGATCTAGATATAGCTCCCATATATATTTTCGTTCAATTTAATGTAAATGGTGTACCAAAGTCCCTATATATCTTTCGATTTGCACGAAATTTGGCATAGCGTAATGAATTAGGTCTAGACTGATGTGTGTTATGTTTCCTGAAAATCGATTCAGATTAAGATATAGCTCCCATCCATATTTTCCTCCGATTTCATGTAATTGGTGTATAGCGTACTGTACTAGCTCTAGAATGATGTGTGTTAAGTTTCCTGAAAATCGGTCTTTATTTAGATATAGCTCCCATATATATTTTCGTCCGATTTAATGTAAATGGTGTATATATCCCTATATATCTTTCGATTTGCACAAAATTTGGCATAGCGTAATGAATTAAGTCTAGAATTATGTGTTCTAATTTTCGTGAAAATCGGTTCAGATTTAGATGGTAGCGATATATATATATATATATATATTTTCTTCCGATTTTATGTAAATTGTGCACTGTAGACCCAAACTTTGTCCGATTGTTACACAATTTTGTACAATGAACAGTAGTTAATATAAGTTAATCTCTGCCAAGTCTTTTTGAAATCGATTCAGATTTCGATATAGTTTGCACATATATATTTTCGTCCTAGTTTACACGAAATTTACGCAAATTACTGGTTTTATATTAAAATAGTTATCTGATTTTTTCGTGTTTTCGCATTCCATCATAGTAGTGTATATATTCTGTAATCGAAATATGGAATTATGTGACCATTTAGCCATCTGTTTCAATCATTCTACCTTCGGGGGATACTGAGGTACAAAACTAGAACGGGCAGGTTCGAGAATGATGGGCCCCCTGTTACGCCTATCCCCCATATTGTGATTCCTACCCATTTTCGGCATTTTTACTATTTAGGTTGAAGGAAGGTATTGTGATGCGTACATGTTTGGTTTGAAATAGAGCTATGTATATAAGTCCTTCATTTTACATAGAAGCTCAAATAATTACAACTCCAACTGTAATGTATTTCCTACACGATGCAATAGCCTCCAGGAACCTACACATAGAGATGTTTTATCTGCAATGACAATAACCATATTAAACAAGCAGCTTCCACCCACCCCCAAATAAAATCATGTGTACGTCGGTAATGGCCTCATATCGACAAAATCGGTCCACATTTTGGGGTTTTCCGATCTAAGGACAAGGTTTTCCTAAGGTTTTCCGATCTAAGGCAGAACTTAACGCTTTTTTCACTTGTTTCTTATCAGTTCGTTGTGTCATAGTGCGATGTACAGAAAACCTGTACTTCTTTCCAAAAACAAACTCCCTGTCACAATCCTACACAGTTACATTTATTCGCAACTAATAAATATACTAGTTTTAGTACCATTAAAAATTGCCTTGTACTAACAAACCTAATTAGCTAATCCACCTTCTAACCACAGAATTCCCCGTACCAATTTTAAAGTTGTCGACCATTTACAACAAATTATCAATATTATTAAAGTTCAAATTTACATTCACTAGTCAACGAGTCACTCAGTACACTTATTACAGAACAATTTTCCAAAAACACACAGACACCAAAAATACACAACACACACATTAACATTTGTAGAGTGGATTTACCGGTGCACTATGAATTTGAAATTTGGTTTTTACACATTTTTTATGCTCCCAAGATGACCTAACAATTTTCATATGATTTGGGGCACTATTTTATATAGCTGCCATATAGCCGATATGGCCGATTTGTCCCGACTTTTTTGTTTATAAAGCTATTGAAGTGAAATTTGGTTTGTATACATTTTTTATGCTCCCAAGATTACCTACCAATTTTCATATGATTTGGGGCACTATTTCATATAACTGCATATAACAAAATGTTTGTTCCTTACTTCGGCTATATTTCCATTACTGACTGCTTTATTCAAAACAAAGGCCATGTATTTGTCGTTGAATATTTTGGCTGAACCCGCAGCAGCAATAATATAGCGTATTTTGTGAAGCAACTTCGGAGGCTAATTTCCTTTCGGAGGCTAATTTCCTTTACTTTTGCTAAGCCATTTGGAATGTTTAGTTTTACATCGCTCTAATTTACGGTTGAACTTTGGCAAATGCTTTTTTATATAATTAACAAAATCCTTAACTTGTTTCGATATCAAACGCATGTGTTCTCCATTTAAACTGATGTTATTGATATTCTGTAACACATATTTCACAAGTGCATCTTCTGAGCGATTTTTGCTGCTCCAAATTTTAATAATCGCTGCATGGGCAAACACATGTTTATCAGTAAAAAACACGAGTTGGCACAAAATAGAACAAAAAAGGCTAGTTACTCATTAATTTACACACTTTTGTTAATAACTTGGCATTTACACCCTTTGGCAATGCTGTGCCATTCACAAGTTACACTCCATGGAACAAAACTACAGTTTATAGATTTTATATAAAGTTATACATAAACAAAACATTTCACAGTATTACAACAACATACAAATATGACAAAAATGGTATCTCGCCTTAATTTTACATACCTGCACTAGCGTTTTCCATAATTACACATTTTAATTTTTTTAAATTTTGTCAAATTGCAAGCACTCGAACTTAGCTGATTTTTACCGCCAGTTGTACCAAAAAAATGCGACTTTCAAACAGCTGACTTTTAAAGCTCGTCAGCAAAAAAAGTTTTGCCACCCGCATTGATATTGATTTTTTTCTAATAGGGGTGTCTACATTTAGGAAATCAGTTACATTTCAAAATATGAAAACAAAAAAAATTGAGTTTATGCCAAAACATCATACTTTTGTAACGCCCAAAAGTCATGATCTTCGTTTTTGGGGTACATTATTATCTTCAATATAATTTTTATTTACTTTTTATATAAAATCAACAAGGAAATATTTTTGTTTGAAGAATTAATTTAAATATTAACGGTTACACCGGTCCCCTAGTGAAGATAGCTATCATTAAAATACCACGTTGGAACCCCTGGTGGCAAATGGCGGAACTACGCAAAACTGTCATATTGGGATCAGCTGCTGTCATGAGAAAACAACAATAGATGACCAGCCAAAAAGGTATAAAAGGAGACGCATTTCACACAATCGGGATCAGTCTTCTGTTGATGGCTGGTGAGTCAAGTGTTATTGGGAGGAAGAAAAGGCGCGCAACCTTGGTTGAATTGAGTCTTAGTAAGCCAAACAATAAGCCTTGACTAATTGTGGTGACTGGACTGGACTGAACGCAGGGTCAAGTGAGGGTTGTAGCAATACTCCCTATTCTTCGGGCTGCGTTGACGGCGACTGAACGCAGGGTCAAGTGAGGGTTGTAGAAATACTCCCTATTCTTCGGGCTGCGTTGACGGCGACTGAACGCAGGATCAAGTGAGGGTTGTAGCAATACTCCCTATTCTTCGGGCTGCGTTGACGGCGACTGAACGCAGGGTCAAGTGAGGGTTGTAGCAATACTCCCTATTCTTCGGGCTGCGTTGACGGCGACTGAACGCAGGGTCAAGTGAGGGTTGTAGCAATACTCCCTATTCTTCGGGCTGCTTTGACGCGACTGACGTACTCATCGGGCTGCTGCTGTGTCAAGCCGCCGCCACCCTATTCGTCGCTCGCGTATTCATCGGGCCGCCGCTGTGCCAAGCTGCCGCCACTACTACTCGCCGCTGACGTATTCATCGGGCCGCCGCTGTGCCAAAGCTGCCGCCACTACTATTCGTCACCTGCGTATTCATCGGGCTGCCGCTGTGCCAAAACCGCCGCCACCCTATTCGTCGTCGCGTATTCATCGGACCGCCGCTGTGCCAAGCTGCCGCCACTACTACTCGCTGCTGACGTATTCATCGGGCCGCCGCTGTGCCAAGCTGCCGCCACTACTACTCGCCGCTGACGTATTCATCGGGCCGCCGCTGTGCCAAAGCTGCCGCCACTAATATTCGTCACCTGCGTACTCATCGGGCTGCCGTTACTCACATTTCGACTGAACTCTGTGATTGAGTGTTCTTCGTGTTTCTGAACGTGATGTTATTGTGTTTAGTGTAGTGTTTTGTGTTATTTAAGGAAATAAATTTATAACGTTTTAAAAAAACATTTTGCTTCGCTCTCTCTCTCTCTTTATGTCCTAACAAATAAATTCTTGTGACGACTCTGGCCCCCGCTGAACCTACCCCAGCTTCAAAGTGAAAACACGTCGTCACAATGGCGCCCGAGCAGGGACAATAAAAGAGAGAAAGAGTAAAAAAAATGAGTGAACAATTATTAAACAAATACGTGTGAAATCCGACTGAACTAAAAAAACATTTAACGAAAAAAAAACAATGTTAAAGGTCTCCTGGGCCTATATGCTAAAACAAGAAGATTTGGTAACATATCTTACTGAATTCAATCTTGATCCTGTTGGAAAAGTAGATGATCTCCGCAAGAGATGGGCTAAATTTCTACACAACGACCATGAAGCCGATGTATGCAGACGGCTCATAGAGTTGCAAAGCCGACATGAAAGTACCAGTCCGACCAAATCGCCGACATTGCGAGCCGTCACGAAAAAACCTCTGATAACCGTAACACCGTGTGGATCAGAAGCAATAGTATTATCCCCAATAAAAACAGACTACGCCCTTCCCCACACTTCCGCGGAAAGGTCACTTGGAGAGCCAAGCATTGGGGTAACAAACGGTCAAAAAGTGCAGAAGACGTCGCCAAAAAACCCGAATATGGACTTACACAAAATTCTCTGCCCAAGTCATCCAATAATTCGTCGTTACTCATAATTCTCGACCAAATCCGAAAATGGAATATTACTTTTGAAAATGGAATGGATCCCATTGGATTCGTAAAACGTGTAGAAGAAATGGCTGAAATGTACATCGTGGAATTGAATCAAATAACTAAAGTAATGCCAGAGTTGTTACGAGGTAAAGCTTTAATCTGGTTAAGGAACAATAATCGACACTGGACTACCTGGAGCGAATTTAAGGACGATTTTCTGAAATTCTTTTTGCCCCCGAGATACTTTGAGAAATTGGAGGATGAAATTAGGAGAAGGATACAGCGTAATAAGGAGCCGTTTAGGGAATATGTACTATCTATACAGCATCTTATGCAGCATACCAATATGACCGAAGAGCAAAAATTGGAACGAATTTTTAGAAACGCGCAGTCGGATTATCTATGGTACATTCGCCGTAAAGACTTTACCACACTTTCGGAATTGATCTCCTTGGCAGACGAACTAGAAAGCATACCAAATAATTCTCGGTCAGAACAGCCGCGACATCAACAAAACTATAATCGACATGCGGATAACTCTAGAAATAACCTGTATTGCACCAATCAATTTGACAAAATGCTAAACGAAAGCCCATCCAATACGGAAACGCAGCAGGATGAACCCCCGGCAAAGAAGAGTAACCAAAATATTGCATCATTGCAATGTGAAGAATATCGCCTTACTGCAACTGTCTTAATAGAGGGGAAAGCCATTAAAGCAACTGTCGACACCGGTGCCACTAGCTGCTTTATAAAAAGAGAGTTTGCGGAACAGATCAAGAAAAAGTTTACCTATTCGCGACATGAGGCAAATGTTATCCTCGCAGACGGCACCGCGGTGAACATCACAAGATCAACGGTGTTACCTGTTACATTTGGAAATCAAAGCTCAGATGTTACATTCCTCATCATGCCGCAATTCAAGGAAAACATCATATTGGGATTGGAATTTCTAAAACAGTTCCACACGACCATTCACTGCGCCGGTATAAGTGTCAAATTAAGTAAGCCAACCACATCAACGGAGCATTGTACCGTGGCTGTAAGAGAGGAAACCCCATCAAAAGAGGTAATAGATACAATGACAGCTACGAATAATGTATCCCCCAGACCTAAATTTATAAACGATGAATTGAGTAAAACGCAATGTGATATCGTTGAAAATTTTCTGGCAAAGGAACTCCCTAAGTTCCAACAATTAAATGGCCTATCGTCAATAGCCGAACATAAGATTGTAATGACCGACGATCGACCCATTAAATTAAGATATGCTCCGCGAAATCCTGCAATGCAAGCCGTGATTAATGCCGAAGTGAAAAAGCTCGAAGAACGAGGATGTATAGAGCCGTCTACAAGCCCATACTGTTTCCCCATAACGTTAGTCAGAAAGAAAAATGGGAATTGGAGAACTTGTATGGATTTTCGCCAATTGAATAAACGATCCGTTCCAGATGCCTACCCTTTACCCCGCATAGACACAATACTGAATCGACTGCGGGATGCCAAATACGTGAGTAGCCTGGATCTCAAAGACGGATATTGGCAAATACCTATGGCGAAGGAGAGCAGAAAATACACGGCCTTTGCTGTAGCTGGTAAAGGTCTATATCAGTGGAAAGTAATGCCTTTCGGTTTGCATTCAGCACCGGCAACCTTCCAACGGGCATTAGATAGTGTGATTGGGCCTGAAATGGACCCCCACGCTTTTGCATACCTTGACGATATCATCGTCATTGGAAAAACTTTTGAGGAACACTTGCGGAACTTGAGAGAAGTGTTCAGAAGATTGCGATCAGCTAACCTGAGAATAAACATCGATAAATGTGAATTTTTCAGAAAAGAAACGAAGTATTTAGGCCATGTTGTGAGTAGCGAGGGAATAAAGACGGATCCAGATAAAGTTGCCGCAATAGTGGAAATGAAAACTCCAACATCGGTAAAGGAGGTACGAAGATTTCTTGGAGTAGCATCTTGGTACCGAAGATTTGTCCCACAGTTTGCAACAATTTCACAACCATTGACTAGTCTTCTTAAAAAGGGAAAACATTGGAAATGGGGTCCCGAACAACAAGAAGCATTCTCAGACCTAAAAGCAAAGTTAACTGAAGCCCCCGTTCTGGCTTGTCCGGATTTCACAAAGACGTTCATATTGCAAACTGATGCCAGCAACTATGGCCTTGGAGCAGTTCTAACACAGGAGTTAGATAACGTGGAACGTGTCATCGCCTACGCCAGCAGACATTTAAAACAGGCTGAAAAAAACTACTCAGCGACTGAAAAGGAATGTCTAGCCATACTGTGGGGCATTAGGCACATGAGACCCTATTTAGAGGGTTACCAGTTTATAGTTATTACCGATCATTTGGCCCTAAAATGGTTAAATTCTATTGAAAGCCCCACAGGTCGACTCGCACGTTGGGCCCTCGAGCTACAGCAATATAATTTTTTGATCAGATACCGCAGAGGAAAACAGAACGTTGTGGCGGATGCACTTTCGAGAACACCTTTGGAAACATTAGACCTAGCCACGGTAAAATATGACACCAGTCCGTGCCCATGGCTAGAAAAGTTGAAGGAAACCATAACCAAGAATCAGAAGAAGTATCCAGACTATACAATCATTGAGGGAAATGTTTATCGACATCTTCCCAAGCAAATAAACGACGAAGATTGCACACCATGGAAGCTGTGTGTGCCCACCGGATCAAGAATTCAGGTCCTTAGAGAAAATCATGACAGTGTCACCGGAGGTCATTTGGGAGTGCGAAAAACTAGCAACAAGGTGGCAAACCGATATTTTTGGCCTGGTATGTTTCAGGACATCAAACGTTATGTCCAGCAGTGCGAATGTTGCCAAAAATATAAAGTCAGCCAACAGAAACCAGCAGGGGAAATGTTGATAAGAATCCCGGAGGAACCATGGGCCACTATTTGTGCGGACTTCGTAGGACCTCTTCCGCGATCTAAGCACGGTAACTCGATGCTACTCGTTATTATGGATAGATTCTCAAAATGGACGGAGTTGGTTCCATTGCGGAAGGCTACGACAGAGGGATTAATAAAGGCATGCAGAGAAAGAATTATTTCTAGATATGGGGTTCCAAAAATATTGATAACCGATAACGGAACCCAATTCACTAGCAAACAATTCGAAAAATTTCTAGCAGAAATGGGTATAAAGCATCAGCTTACGGCTCCTTACACCCCGCAAGAGAACCCTACGGAGAGGACAAATCGGACGGTGAAAACAATGATAGCACAAGTTTCGAGACAACATAATACATGGGACGATTTGCTGCCCGAAATAATGTTAGCCATAAACACTAGTGCATCAGAATCCACTGGATATTCGCCGGCATACCTGACACAAGGACGAGAACCGCGACTGCCCCAGGCATTATATGATCAGCTCACAACAGGAACTGGTGCTAGAATAGTCTTACCAGAAGACCGTGCCCAGGAGTTGAAAGAAATATTTAAGATAGTGCGTCGAAACTTGGCAAAAGCATCTCAAAACCAGCGGAGACAGTACAACCTGAGACGACGAGTTTGGAAACCAAAGATTGGTGAGCAAGTTCTAATTCGTCTCCATCCACAGTCGAAGGCCATCGAAAATTTTGCCGCCAAACTAGCGCCCAAATACGGAGGGCCGTTTGTCGTTCAAAAGTTCCAATCCCCTGTAATCGCTGTAGTCCAAGGAAAGGACAACATTACACGCGTCGCACACTTAAGCGAAATGAAGCCTTTTTATGAAGAACAAAATTAAGTTGTAGACATAGAAGTAGAAATTGGGAACTGACGTTTATGTGATACCCAAACTAATTATTATTACATCAATTCTAAAAATTCCAAAAATATCTCGATGAAGCAAGATAGACCCAACTCCAAGAAATACAAACGGGCGAAGGAAAAATTGCGAGCTCGTCTTGAACAAGTCGAGTCATCTTGAACAAGTCAAAGGCGAAGAACAATATTTTTAGATGAGGGTCCTAGTACCAGCCGAAAGATTAAAATAATGCCGTAAACCGTTAATATCGCCAACAATCAAGTCGTCATCATCACCCATAAGCCCAACGAGTCAACAGATATCGATGAAGGAAACCGGGAACGATAACACATTTTCCGAAGTTCCAAATTATCCTGCAAAATCGTATCGAGAAGTTCAGTACCGTATAATTATATCAGCAGACGGGGTAGTGAAGTGTTTCCCCGAACCTCTGCAACGATCTCTAACATACCTTCATATTCGATAGATATATAGTCGAACAAAAGCGACTATGTCGGAGAAATAAACTGTTAGATCACACCTTCGGGCTTCCCTGCTGTTGAAAGTCAATAGCAATGCGAAAGTCACTCAAGGAAATCAAAAATCAGAGGGAGAAAGAGAGGCCATGTAACGCCCAAAAGTCATGATCTTCGTTTTTGGGGTACATTATTATCTTCAATATAATTTTTATTTCCTTTTTATATAAAATCAACAAGGAAATATTTTTGTTTGAAGAATTAATTTAAATATTAACGGTTACACCGGTCCCCTAGTGAAGATAGCTATCATTAAAATACCACGTTGGAACCCCTGGTGGCAAATGGCGGAACTACGCAAAACTGTCAGATTGGGATCAGCTGCTGTCATGAGAAAACAACAATAGATGACCAGCCAAAAAGGTATAAAAGGAGACGCATTTCACACAATCGGGATCAGTCTTCTGTTGATGGCTGGTAAGTCAAGTGTGATTGGGAGGAAGAAAAGGCGCGCAACCTCGGTTGAATTGAGTCTTAGTAAGCCAAACAATAAGCCTTGACTATTTGTGGTGACTGGTCTGGACTGAACGCAGGGTCAAGTGAGGGTTGTAGCAATACTCCCTATTCTTCGGGCTGCGTTGACGGCGACTGAACGCAGGGTCAAGTGAGGGTTGTAGCAATACTCCCTATTCTTCGGGCTGCGTTGACGGCGACTGAACGCTCAGGGTGCGTTGACAGCGACTGAACGCAGGGTCAAGTGAGGGCTGTAGCAATACTCCCTATTCTTCGGGCTGCGTTGACGGCGACTGAACGCAGGGTCAAGTGAGGGCTGTAGCAATACTCCCTATTCTTCGCGCTGCGTTGACGGCGACTGACGTACTCATCGGGCTGCCGCTGTGCCAAGCTGCCGCCACCCTATTCGTCGTTCGCGTATTCATCGGGCAGCCGCTGTGCCAAAGCTGCCGCCACCCTATTCATCGGGCCGCCGCTGTGCCAAGCTGCCGCCACTACTACTCGTCGCCGACGCTGTGCCAAGCTGCCGCCGCCATTCGTCCCGTATTCATCGGGCCGCCGCTGTGCCAAAGCTGCCGCCACCCTATTCGTCGTTCGCGTATTCATCGGGCCGCCACTGTGCAAACCTGCCGCCACTACTACTCGCCGCCGACGCATTCATCGGGCCGCCACTGTGCACAGCTGCCGCCACTACTACTCGCCGCCGACGTATTCATCGGGCTGCCGCTGTGCCAAGCTGCCGCCACCCTATTCGTCGTTCGCGTATTTATCGGGTCGCCGCTGTGCAAAGCTGCCGCCACTACTACTCGCCGCCGACGTATTCATCGGGCTGCCGCTATGCCAAAGCTGCCGCCACTGCTACTCGCTTACTCACATTTCGACGGAATTCTGTGATTTAGTGTTCTTCGTAAAGATTTCTGAACGTGATATTATTGTGTTTAGTGTAGTGTTTAGTGTTATTTGAGGAAATAAATTTATAAAGTTTTAAGAAAACACCATTTTGCTTCTCTCTCTCTCTTTATGTCCTAACAAATAAATTCTTGTGACGACTCTGGCCCCCGCTGAACCTACCCCAGCTTCAAAGTGAAAACACGTCGTCACAATATAGGGATGGAATCCTGAAATGTTGGGAGTACGATTTAATTAATCTAACATATAATTTTCAGAAAAAGATGAAAGAACAAGACAAACTTGAGCGGGAGCAAATCGAGATGTACAGGAGTCAGAACGAACACCAAACTGAAGGCTTTGAGGCAGACACATCCTCCTGTAGAGTTAAAGAAGGAAACCTGGTGACAGATACAGACATTGTGTTAAGGATCTGGTCGGATCATTTTGAAAAGTTTCTGGTATCAAATAGTAGCGGTGATGAGGATACCCCGGAACCAATAATAGATGACGGTATAGAGTGTATACCAACTAGCCAATATGATATCGGGTTACCAGCCGAACTATTCAAGACTGGTGGTCAGGAGCATGCACCAGCTGATTAGTACAATGATTTAAACCTCAGCATCCTGTGTCTCGTGCACAAAAAAGTAGACTAAACGATATGTGCCAACTATAGAGGAATTATTCTTCTTCTATAGAGGAATTAGTCTTCTTCGCATATATGCTATCCAGCGTGCTGTGTGAACGACTGATGCCAATGGTCAATGACATTACTGGACCATACCAATGCGGCTTTAAACCTGGAAAACCCCCAGGAAAAACACATCGACACATTCCACCTATTAGTCGACTATAAAGCCGCATTCGACAGACCTATCCGTTCAGAGGTGTTTAAAGCCATGTCTGCATTCGGCATTCCTGCAAAATTAATACGGCTATGCAGGATAAGTTTAACTGGAAGAATGTCAGCAGTGAAAGTTGGAAAGGACCTCTCGGATTCCTTTAATACCGAAAGAGGATTCAGACAAGGTGAAAGTTTGTCGGGTGACATTTTTAACATCCTGTTTAACGGGAGGCAAAGGTTGTTTCTCTTCTAAGCCGATGATATCGACATAATGGGTCGACTATTGAGAGTGATAACAGCCACCTGTGAACAAATTGAGAAGGAGTCTGCCAAGCTGATGGTATCAACGCGCAAGACGTCTAATGGACGGACCAACTGTGGAACTTGAGAACTACTGCTTCGAAGTAGTCAAACGTTTTTTTATCCGAAAGATCTATAGGCGTTGACGGTGAATATCGCCGTCGAATGAACCATGAGTTGTACCAGCTATTAACGGACATCTTGGCATTGTCAGATGTATAGAGCTGCAGCGACTACGTTGGTTAGGTCAAAAAGCATATGAGAGCAAACCAGCTGATGGTTCACTCAGAGGGGGAAGGCCACGAATTAGATGGAAATATCAAGTGGAAAACAATATTGCCGAACGGGGAGTTTTAAATTGGAAAAACTGCGCAAAAGACTGACGCGCCTGGAAATCTTTTTGAAGCTCTGCTTATGGAACGAAAGTTCTGTCACAAGCCAGCTTAGTAAGTAACATATAATGTAGGCAGTTTTGGAAATTCGTACTTATATATGAAAAACTACAATTTGAATTTTCGGCGAACCAATAGACCTGAAATCCTGAAATTTATAGTTAGATCATGATGGGGTTTATGATTGGGATATGTAAGAAGTTCGGAAAATCCCTACCAATATGTACTAAATGTGGTTCAGTTTGGATTTGAGTGAACCGATAGGGCTGGAATCATGTGTATTTGTGTATAAGATCTCTGGTGCACCATTTACATAAAATCGTATATATATACATATATATATGGCACAGTTAGTTTGGATTTCATCGTATTGGAATAATAAGTGTTACCTATACTTTTTACGTACTGACTAACGAACAATAAAATATTAAATAAAACCAAAAACTGTATTGTTCTTTTGTTGTTGGAATCGTTATTTTTTCATATTTAAATTTATGACCATCGAGAATTAATTTGCAAACAAACAAAAGACTATTAAGGTGTTAGGAAAATATAAATTGAACTGCTGATTTGGGTGTATAGTCAATTAAAATTTAAATAATTCGAAGAGAAACTCAAAACACTTTTAAGAAATGAAAATATTAGGAATCGTGTTAGGATTGTCCGTAATAACTTTACAAAATACCTTTTGTGAAGCATTACCACCTGTAAGTCAATTGTGTTTTTATTTATCGGCTAAATTTATATGATTAAATTTATATTTTTACAGTTTAACACGAATTGGAGCTGGAGATAAATGCGGTGGAATTAATTAATTATTGTTGCTATTAAAATAATAATGTTGTCTAATTTAGATAAATGATTGAAATCATGAAATTTATATAAAAATGTGATTTTAATTCAAATTGGAAACCAAATTGTAATATACCCCAAGCGACATATAATACAGATAACAAAACAGCTGAATAGGCAAAATTTTCTTAATGGATACCATTTATGAAAATAAGTTTCTTCATCCCAATGTTGGTTGGTTATACCACAAAATATTGGTCTTGTAATATGCGCCTATTTCAGCCAACATACAATTTGCTTTAAAAAATCAAAACAATTATATGGAACAAATTTATTTTACTAATCATTTATTTGATTAAATGTAAACGCATCTCGGTTCAATGTAAAAATTCGATTCGTAATCGCTTGTTCCTTCTTAAGGCAATGTGAGATTGAGTGTACAGTACATCTTCTTTGCTATAGAATTTTTGACATTACTCTTCTCACAGCTTTGTCTAAAGAAAACGGAATCTTCCTACGTGTAGAAGCAAATCAAAAACTTCCTTTCTATTCTGACAGTCAATGTGATCGCATCAAAAAAATCTAAAAATTAAATCTTAAATTTTGTAGCAGATCTTTATATATTCAACCCCACAAAGTTGTAATTTTTAATCAAAATACTATTGCATTAAATAAGTGCACAATATTAAACGAGGTATGTAAAGGAGCAAAAGTGTTTAGTGAGTTTTAATATCTAAAATTAACTACTCTGCAGGCTATATTAAATTTGCACTAAACGTCACACACCATCAATTGTGAAAATTGGGGTTATAAATCCTTGGTGCAGTGCAAAACCCCGAAAACGTGTGGGATCGTAAAGGTTCCCAAACTCCCAAAAGGGACAGGGCTCTACACGCAGGTTTCTAATATATTCCATCTTTCTACCAACGAATTATTGTGGGCCTCTGTCATCCACATATTTTATAATACTGGATTCCACGTGTAGTGCCTGATACTTTAAATTGCGACCACCTATTTGGTTATATACTTTGCCACCATAAATTTGCGGCGGAACAATACATGTGATCAACTGTGTGAATTTGGAAGCCCCTCAATTGCTCACCCAAGTAAATGCAAGCATTGTGTACAAATCGAAAATTGCCCTTGATACACCATACCATACATCAAACAAACAAACTTGTCAAAAACCTTTGGAAATAACCTGACAATACCTGCGAAATCATAATTTTATTGATACAACCTGAATGCCTTGGCAGCCAGTTTGGTTTGCCAACATCAACGTACCATCCAGAAAAACAACTATATTTTGATTTTTGTATATGAACATATATTTTTGCGAAAAAATCGGAGTATATATTATCGGAAGATATCATATTTTACTGTCTCTGCAAGATTATTATTATCATTAAAACCCAATTCCAGTACCGTCCAGCGATTGCAGAAGGCCTTCTTCAAAAAGCGGATATTTGGTAAGTCCAAAAAAAAAAAATAAAATATATTTTAACCATATTAATAATCTTGCACTGATAAATGGCGCCTTCCGTATAAAAGATTGTAAAAAAATAGTATTCGTTTATCTCTTTGATTTGTGATTGTTGTATTTGTTGTTCATTATCACAATTTCGCCTCATTCATAATCACAATTTGTTTTTGGTTTCTGATATTCATTGATCAAAAGCAAACGAAAAAGAATAGTTATGAATGAAGTAGGCAAGAACTAAAAAATATTCTTCTTTAGTTATTGTGAATGAATAAAAAATACAACAACAAAACCAATGATAAAGCAATGAATGAAAATCAAAAATAGAACAGAACAAAAACAAATTTCTCTACATACATAATTTCTCCTTGTAATACGTTCGATTACATATTTATATCTATTTTGTTTTGCTCATTATTTTTGAATGAAACGTAAAATAACAAAACAATGAATGAAACGTAAAATAGCAAAACAACATAATCAATGAACAAACTAATTTGTAATTAACCCATTGAGGACTGACTAGAATGTTACTTATATATTATCTATATAATGTTCAGTAAATCGAACGCTTAGCTTTTTTTATTATCACTATCAAAATTCTCTTATTTCTATATGATAAAAAAATCCTATTTATATTATGTGTTGAATTGAGTTATAAAATCATTAAAATGAATTGGTAAATAAATATAATGTTTTCTTTCTCAGGCATAGGCTAATAAGGGCATAACTAATTATATATAGGGGTTTTATCAATGAAACTAAAATTACCGATAAACAATGGTAGGTAAGGGTACAGAGGTAAGTCTCTCAATAACATCTGAGAGTTCCATACACTTTGAGACAGACATACGACAAAAACACATTTCCCTTTATTTAGATTCTGGTTTCATAGTCATCGCGGTTCTTTGCTAATAACAACACAATTCTGGGGAGTCTATAATAATTATAGTAATGTGAACTGATGTGATTGATTAAGGGAAAAGAACCCACCCACCGACTTCTAGCTAGCAATTCAAAGGCTCCCGCAACCCAAAAATCCATCACACTCAATGTTGCTTCAAAATATAATTTAAGAAAATGCAACCGTTGTCCATTATGGTCTCGAACATTACATAATTTGGCGCCCAACGTGGGGCCCGAAAGATGACAAGTATCTTTTAAGCTCCATATTCTACTTTGAGTCTAGCTAAATACATTTTCATTCTAAATTTGCATTTTTTGATTCCAAACAACATTTGTGGATACTGTGATAATGATATATGGACTTTAGAACATGGATTTATAGTCTTGTTTCTAACCGATATCTATTTGATCAGTCTTCCATTAAATTGTGGTTTAGTTTCGGAAAATTTCCAAATTTCTTATTCTCTTTCAATATAATTATCTTTTGTTATTATGCTTAGGTATCAGCACCTGTTGATCACAGTGGATTTCATAATTTGTAGTGTTTTTGCATATTACTGACCGGTGATTAACAGATGGAATAATATAGAATAATATACAATGCTGGTTTGTGTTATACAAAAGAAATATATTATCAACTATAATATTAAATCAATAGCCCATTTTTGTCGTACAGAATCTGCGATTAGTTTGTCCTTTTAGTTCTTATATACCTGAGAAGAAAACAATAACTTGAAATTATTATATACACTTTTATCTTACATTTTGCTTTGCATCATAAAACGATTTGAAGCTCAAATCCCATATAATTTCGTATCGTTATTTTTCATTGTGGTTCCCATCCTAATTTACGATGTCATTAGAAAGGTCACCACCCTGTAGTTCTCTGTCCATGGCTCAGGCAGCATCAGCAGAGCCTGATCAGTCAAATTGCCCTTTATGCCATGAAATAATGAATGAGGAACAGGAATGTTTAATAATTCAGGAATGTTCACATATATTCCATAATTCATGCATAGAAACACATTTAGAATCATCCACAACTTGTCCAGTTTGCAATCACATTTGCCAGCTTACAGACTTAAGGAAATTTGATTTAACATCAAGAAATGCTCCAATCGCCCAGAGGCCAATTTTGAATAGAAATAGAGGTCGTGGTGCGAGATCAAAACATTATAATACCCGTAGTAATAATCGCAATACTTTTCAAGATAGTCTTAATTTAAGTACTCAAACAGCGATCCCGAATACTCCAGACAGGAACAGGAACAACCATCCACACAGAATACATCTAACACAATCGATTATGAGCTGTTAAATCGAATGATAGAAACACAGTTAAATCGTATGATGGATCGAATGATTGACGAATTTGACGCAGAGGGAAAACCCTGCCACAACTCAAAATAATCCCAGCAATGTAATTGGGCCAAGTGAAACAGCTAGGCCAAGAGTCGGTTTATCTCCCAATATTAGCCTAACTTCAAGTGGATCTATCTCTGCCGATAAACAGACTTCAATTATAATGAGCTGGAATCTAAAATTCGACGGGTCTTCTTCAGGACTGAGCGTCGAAGAATTTTTATATCGAGTAAGGTCACTCACAAATGACAATTTTAATAATGATTTTTCCATAATTTGCAAAAATTTGCATATCCTCTTAACCGGAAAGGCGCGTGACTGGTTTTGGAGGTATCACAAGCAGGTTCCCTCAGTTACCTGGACGGAATTTTGTGATGCCATAAGGAATCAATATAGGGAGGTAAAATCTGCTTATGATATCCGCGAGGAGATTCGTAATCGCAAACAAAAACCAAACGAATCTTTCGATGTATTTTTCGAAGCTATATCCGGACTTATTGACAGATTACCTTCTCCCATGTCGGAAACAGAACTTATTGAAATTATTCAGCGCAACTTAAGACCAGACGTAAGACAAGATTTGCTATATGTTAATGTAGGATCTTTGTTTGAGTTGCGTAGATTAGTGCAAAAACGAGAAAATTTCTTGAACGATGAACACGTTCGGAGGAATTTGCCTATACGGCCACAAAATACGAATTTCGTAGCTCGTAAGCAAATATCTGAAGTTGACGAAGATACCCAAATAGATAATAACGTTGATTTGGATGAAAATTTTGTGGATGCTTTGCAAAAATCCGAGCAGAAATGTTGGAACTGCGATATCACAGGTCATCATTGGCAAGACTGTGTACAACAACGTACCATATTCTGTTACGGTTGCGGAGCCAAAAATGTTTATAAGCCGAATTGCACCAAGTGTAGCAGCAAAAAACAAAATTTTCCAAAGCATTATCCAACAGTCGGTCCTCCATAATTTCAACACCCGAAAATAAATCGGAAACAATTTCTGCTCCAAATCAATCAGAATTACATAATAAAAATGTGACATCTTACTATGTTGAGCAGAAATCCGAATTAAATTCAATTATTAAAACACATGATTTAAAGAATACCAATGAACCAGAACAAAAACAACTCATTACCATATTAAAAAGACCTGAAACCGATCATAGCTTTTACGATACAATTCAAAACATACGTCCTAAATTGCCTTATCATCAGCGTTGGGAATTATACCGGAAAAAGCGTGATGAAATTTTTAACGTCTCGTCAATGTCTTCTTTTTCACCAAGAAAACAGAAGCGATCAACATTACGAATGAGGAGATATTTCAATTTACAAAAAGTATGTAAAAAACTTTTAGTGTCTACTATAGTGTCCAACCCTCAAGACAAACGTTTCTATGCCAAAGTGCAGTTTTTAGACTTTATTGAATACGGCCTTTTGGACACAGGGGCTAACATAAGTTGTATTGGGGCAGAATTGGCTCTCAAAGACTACTCTAAATACCCAAATTTTTCGAAATGCAAATCTTTTGTGAAGACTGCGGACGGACATAGGCAAAAAGTCGAAGGGTGGATTGATGTAGAGGTTTCCTTTAGAGATAAAGTTCAATCCCAAAAACTTTTTATAATACCTTCTATATCCCAAAAATTAATTCTCGGATTAGATTTTTGGAGATCTTTTAACCTTATACCAAATATCCTAGATTCAGTTGACTTATTAGCCACTGATAACACCATGAATATGACTATTTCGGAAATCAATTTCCAGGATTGCAAGATAGCGCAGAACCTTGAGCAATCTCTGGATTTATTTCCTCTAACAAACCAACAAAGAAATCAGCTTAACGGTGTAATTGATATGTTTCCAGATTTTCATACCCAGGGACTGGGTAGAACTAAGTTAATAACTCATGCTATTGATGTTGGCGATGCCAAGCCCATCAAGCAAAGGTTTTACCCAGTATCCCCTGCGGTTGAAAAACTAATGTTTAAAGAAATTGACCGTATGCTGGAACTCGGGGTTATCGAACCTTCGTCATCCGCATGGAGCTCTCCAATGAGACTGGTCATTAAACCAAACAAAGTTCGGTTATGTTTGGATGCCAGACGGTTGAACGCTGTAACGAAAAAAGACGCGTATCCGCTGCCCAACATCGAAGGTATATTTGCGAGGCTTCCACGAGCTAATATAATATCCAAATTAGACCTAAAAGATGCCTTTTGGCAAATTGGCCTAGACCCCTCATCAAAACATCTCACGGCCTTTACAGTGCCTGGAAGGCCATTATACCAATTTGTGGTAATGCCTTTCGGGCTCTGTAATGCGCCGCAGACGATGTGCAGGTTGATAGACGAAATCATACCCCCCGATTTACGTCATTGTGTCTTCGGATATCTGGATGACCTCGTTATAGTCTCAGAAGATTTTCAGTCTCATCTAGAAGTTCTTGTACGTATCTCTACCCAATTTCGAAAAGCAAACTTAACACTGAACGTTAGTAAAAGCAAGTTTTGCGTCACGAAAGTGAATTATTTGGGATATATCATCGGCGACGGAGGTATAACCACCGATCCCGAGAAAATTACAGCAATAATAAATTGGCCTGTACCACGAAATCTCAAACAAGTGAGGGGATTTCTAGGCTTGTCCGGATGGTACAGACGGTTTATTAAAAACTTTTCGTCTGAAACATATCCAATAACAGAAACATTAAAATGCAAACAAAAACTGAAGTGGACCGACGAAGCCCAATCTTCTTTTGATAAAATCAAACGTTTGCTCACTTCAGCACCTGTATTGACCAATCCTGACTTTACAAAAAAATTCTATTTGCACTGCGATGCAAGTAATTTTGGCATCGGAGCTGTATTGGTGCAATTAGACAGTGAAGGCAACGAACGACCGATCGCTTACATGAGCAAAAAATTGAATTCAGCTCAGCGCAATTATAGCGTAACAGAGCGCGAATGCCTTGCCGCTGTTGAGGCAATAAAAAAATTCAGATGTTACTTAGAACTCCAAGAGTTTGAAGTAATAACTGATCATTCGAGCCTCTTATGGTTGATGAAGCAACCCGATCTCAGTGGAAGATTGGCGAGATGGGTATTCAAGCTTCAACCATATAGATTTACAATCAGTCATCGTAAGGGTAAGGACCATATTGTGCCCGATGTCTTATCAAGAATCCCAGATGAGGAAATCTGCGGTTTGGAGGTTAGTGAACCTGAGATTGACTTAGAGTCACAATTCTTTGATAGTATTGACTACAAAGATCTTAGAGAAAAAATCAAATGTAATCAGGCGAAATATCCGGATTTGAGGGTGATAGACAGGTACGTTTATAACCGTACACAGCACTACTCGGGCAATGATGACCAAGAAGAACAGTGTTGGAAGTTGTGGGTTCCAGTGGAACTACGAAAACAAGTTATCTCAAGAGCACATGAGTAAAATAACTGCCCACGGAGGCATGTACAAGACCCTTGAATTGATTAGACGCAATTTCTATTGGCCTGGAATGGTGACAGACGTAAGAGATCAAAAAAATCTAAAAATTAAATCTTAAATTTTGTAGCAGATCTTTATATATTCAACCCCACAAAGTTGTAATTTTTAATCAAAATACTATTGCATTAAATAAGTGCACAATATTAAACGAGGTATGTAAAGGAGCAAAAGTGTTTAGTGAGTTTTAATATCTAAAATTAACTACTCTGCAGGCCATATTAAATTTGCACTAAACGTCACACACCATCAATTGTGAAAATTAGGGTTATAAATCCTTGGTGCAGTGCAAAACCCCGAAAACGTGTGGGATCGTAAAGGTTCCCAAACCCCCAAAAGGGACAGGACTCTACACGCAGGTTTCTAATATATTCCATCTTTCTACCAACGAATTATTGTGGGCCTCTGTCATCCACATATTTTATAATACTGGATTCCACGTGTAGTGCCTGATACTTTAAATTGCGACCACCTATTTGGTTATATACTTTGCCACCATAAATTTGCGGCGGAACAATACATGTGATCAACTGTGTGAATTTGGAAGCCCCTCAATTGCTCACCCAAGTAAATGCAAGCATTGTGTACAAATCGAAAATTGCCCTTGATACACCATACCATACATCAAACAAACAAACTTGTCAAAAACCTTTGGAAATAACCTGACAATACCTGCGAAATCATAATTTTATTGATACAACCTGAATGCCTTGGCAGCCAGTTTGGTTTGCCAACATCAACGTACCATCCAGAAAAACAACTATATTTTGATTTTTGTATATGAACATATATTTTTGCGAAAAAATCGGAGTATATATTATCGGAAGATATCATATTTTACTGTCTCTGCAAGATTATTATTATCATTAAAACCCAATTCCAGTACCGTCCAGCGATTGCAGAAGGCCTTCTTCAAAAAGCGGATATTTGGTAAGTCCAAAAAAAAAAAATAAAATATATTTTAACCATATTAATAATCTTGCACTGATAAATGGCGCCTTCCGTATAAAAGATTGTAAAAAAATAGTATTCGTTTATCTCTTTGATTTGTGATTGTTGTATTTGTTGTTCATTATCACAATTTCGCCTCATTCATAATCACAATTTGTTTTTGGTTTCTGATATTCATTGATCAAAAGCAAACGAAAAAGAATAGTTATGAATGAAGTAGGCAAGAACTAAAAAAATATTCTTCTTTAGTTATTGTGAATGAATAAAAAAATACAACAACAAAACCAATGATAAAGCAATGAATGAAAATCAAAAATAGAACAGAACAAAAACAAATTTCTCTACATACATAATTTCTCTTTGTAATACGTTCGATTACATATTTATATCTATTTTGTTTTGCTCATTATTTTTGAATGAAACGTAAAATAACAAAACAATGAATGAAACGTAAAATAGCAAAACAACATAATCAATGAACAAACTAATTTGTAATTAACCCATTGAGGACTGACTAGAATGTTACTTATATATTATCTATATAATGTTCAGTAAATCGAACGCTTAGCTTTTTTTATTATCACTATCAAAATTCTCTTATTTCTATATGATAAAAAAATCCTATTTATATTATGTGTTGAATTGAGTTATAAAATCATTAAAATGAATTGGTAAATAAATATAATGTTTTCTTTCTCAGGCATAGGCTAATAAGGGCATAACTAATTATATATAGGGGTTTTATCAATGAAACTAAAATTACCGATAAACAATGGTAGGTAAGGGTACAGAGGTAAGTCTCTCAATAACATCTGAGAGTTCCATACACTTTGAGACAGACATACGACAAAAACACATTTCCCTTTATTTAGATTCTGGTTTCATAGTCATCGCGGTTCTTTGCTAATAACAACACAATTCTG
>NW_026884571.1:0-55954 GCF_032173495.1 Musca vetustissima
CATACCACATGAGTCAATGGCATTTTTTTTTCTAATTTTAGTATAATAACCTTCGGCCTCACCTTATATGAGAATGATATGTTAAAAATAGATCCCGGTTTAACTAAATTGTCCCTCCTCTGCAGCATAGAACCACAACAATAGATTTCTATCCTTTTTCTAAGCAATCCTTTTTTGCAGAACGAAAACCTTCTCTTACTACGATGTTATAATGAAAATAGATCCCTGTTTAACTGAACGCTCTCTCCTCTACACAATAGAACCACAGTAATAAATTACTTTCCTTTTTCAGAAGCACCCTTTTGTATATTTTCCGTATTCAACTCGAACCTTGACATCTATAGCCAGAGACACTTCTTTTCATTCGACCTACAGATCATTTAACTGGATGCGTCGTTCCCATCTCGACTATAAGAACATATTTTTTGGTGATTGCAACAGTACCCATTTTCGCCTATGCTGCAGGATAATTATATATTCGGCCTTCCAAAAATCGGAAGTCTAGATTTCATCTCGTAATCTAACTCAAACATAACACACGAGGCAATGGAAAATTGTATATCATTTTACTGTAATTATACCGAAAATCTTCTCTAATGACGATGGTATATTGAAAATAGATCCATGTTTAACTAAATTTTCTCTCCTCCATACAACCACATCAATACATTACTATCCTTCGTTTGATGCACTCCATTTGTATTTGTCCCTATATTATTCATACCTTGGCATTCTTAGCCGGAGATTATTCTGTCCAATGGACGGATCATTTCACTAAATGCATCTTTTGAATTTCCGCTGTATGGACATATTTTTCGGGAGATTTCAACTGTACCCATTTTCTTTTATGCTGGTGGGTAGTTATATATTCGGTCTTCCAAAAGTCTGAAGTCCACATTTCATATCGTAATCTAACCTAAACAAATAGATCCCTGTTTAACTAAATTATCTCCCCTCTGCACAATAGAACCACAGCAAGACATTACAATTCTCTATTTGTTTTCGGTATACTACTTCTTGGCGTCCTTTCCAGGAATTCGTTAAGAACAGACTGACCATTTCACTGGATGTGTCGTTTCAATTGCAACATATTATTTTTTTGGTAGATATTGTTGGGGCTTTACCCAATGTTTCTTCTATGATACAGGGTATCTTACTATTCTCAGCCTTCCATAAATCCTTTAAATCAAATGTCCATTTAGAGGACCTTTCAGAGGGTTCTGGTTCCTTCATTGTTATTTCTGTATATAAACTCGAACCTTGATATCCCTTACCCGGAGAAACTTTTTCAATTCAATAGGAAAACGAAATCCTTTAATGGCATTTTGAAAAAATAGATCGCTGTTTAACTAAATCTGCCTTCTACACAATAGAATTTCAGCAAGATATTAATATTCTTCTTTCGAAGCACATTAGATAAAAATCAGCTGATTGCAATAAACAGATGATATGTGGTGTAAAAACTGCATTTGTAGAAGCGCCTCTCATCACCTGATTACATTAAACAACTGCCAATGCGAGATGGTGTAATAACGAACTCCTAAGTCGCTCTTTTTTTGGTTTAACAAAATCGGAAAACTACATTCACTGGCAATAACACAAAAAATATTCCCATTACGATACAAAAACGAAACCATTTAATATTTAAAAAATATATCCCTGTTTAACTAAATTTTCTCCCTTTTACACAATAGAATCACAGCACGGTACTAATATTCTTCTTTCGAAACACATGAGATAAAAATCAGCTGATCGTAATAAACAGCTGATATGTGGTGTGGTGTAGAAACGCCTCTCATCAGCTGTTTACATTAAACAAGTGATATATCTAATTTTTACAAAATCGGAAAACTACATTCAGTGGCAACACCATAAAAAATATTTTCATTACGATAGAAAAACAAAAATCTTTAATGGCATATTAAAAATAATAGATCCCTGTTAAACTAAATCACAATAGAATCACAGCAAGGTACTAATATTCTTCTTTTGAAGCACAATCAGCTGATTGTAATAAACAGCTGACATATGGTGTGGTGTAAAACCTGCAGTTTTAGAAACCTGTACTTGTGGGCTTAATAACGCTCTCCTACGTCCCTTTTTTTTGGTTTACAAAATCGGAAATACCTGATAGTCCTTCAAATTCAGATAGGAAGCACCTCTATTCACCGATCACGACCGGTCAAAGGCAATTTTCAACCTGCTGACAGAATGTTCTCTAATTTCTTCAGCATTAGTGAGGAAATTAGTCTCGAAGTACCAATGCTAAAATGATCGAAGCTTCCTTCAGTCTCTATAACTAAAAACTACAAAGCAGCAGATACATTTCGTCTTAAAAATAAGGCAACCCTAGACCTTTTTGTGTGAAGAGACAATCAATGCTTGGGGACCTGATATCCTTCTCCCAATTTATTAATTTCTATTCTATTAATAATTCCTTCTCATTTTTCCAGGGCACCGATGATCGTCGCAATTTCCTGCGTGAAGGTAAATATTTCCACTGTGTCTGCGCACGCTGTGAAGATCCCACCGAGTTGGGTTCGCACATGAGCACCCTGATCTGCAATAAATGTGCCACAAATAAACAAGAAGGTTTCATTATGAAAATCGATGCGAAAACATGGAAATGTTCCAATTGCCAACATTGCCTCAAAAATGAGCAGGTCGAAACGATATTGGAAAAAGTCAAAGAGGAAGTATTTCATGCCCAAGATGATATACGACATTTGGAATACCTGCTCACCAAATTACCAACACTCCTTCACAAAAATCACTACATCATTGTGGATGTTAAACAAAATATTGCCAATATGTTAAGGTCCATAATACGCAATAGCCTACAGAGGCCCGGAAGGCAATTGTATGAGAGGAAGATTCGATTATGTCAAGAATTGGTTGTGCTACTGCATATAATACAACCGGGTATATCGAGATTAAAAGCTATTGCTTTATATGAAATGGCAATTGCATCGGCGGAACTGTATCGTTTGAAATTTGGTGAAGATGAAATAAATGCGGAGGAGTTGCAGGAATATCTACGGAAATGTGAAGCAATGTATAGGGAAGCAATGCGTTTGTTGCTGTACGAACCACCAGAAACTCCCGAGGGACAATTAGTTAAGAGTATAATTAATGAGTTGAGAGATTTACGTAGTGATATCCAGTTGTTGGATAATCCATTGCCTGATCAGGGTGCAGATGAATAAAAGGGAAAGATGTTTATTTTTTTAAATACAAAAAAGGAGTGGATGTTTTAATTTTTTTGGGGGAAAGGGGGTATTGGGAAAATATTATTTACTTGCTGCAGCTGAAATGTTAATCGTGGGATTTGTTGCCAGGCTTGATCGACGTTTTCTTGTAAATTGAGGTTTTAAATGTACATCAGCTGATTGCAATAAACAGCTGATATGTGTTGTAAATCCTGCAATTGTAAAAACGCCTCTCATCAGCTGATTTCGTTAAACAGCTGCTATTGCGAGTGGGTGTAATAACGCTCTCCAACGTCTCTTTTTATGCTTCTACATAATTGGAGATTTACATTCATGGGCAATACCACAAAAAATATTCTCATTACATTTATACCTACCAATCCGACCTCCGAAATATTTTTGATAATATATTTATTTGTAGAAAAAATCGATTTTAAATTTTATTCTAGTATTTGTGAAGGTGTACTGAAAGAATTTTCTAATAAAATTAATGAAACGAGCGAAAAAATTAGTTTTTAATGTAATTTAAAAATCAGCTGATTGCAGTAAACAGCTGATATGTGGATCAGCTGATGGCATTAAACAGGGTGTAATAACGCTTTCATATGTCCCTTTTTTGGTTTTATAAAATCGGAAAACTGAATTCGTTGACAATACCACATAAAAATATTCTCATTACGATGTAGCCTGAGAAAAATATTTTAAATTCAATTGACCCAATAGGAATTTCTAACAATCCTATAATAACCAGTAAGGAAAGTAGTAAAGTCGGACTGAGCCGACTATATGATACCCTTCACCACATTGGGTATATTTTACATATGTATCCTAACAGACGACGCGTTTTGTTATAAATCTATATCTGAACCGATTTCAGGGAAACTTGCCAGATACTAATTTATATAACATCAGTACGTTGTGTCAATCGGCCTAGCTATGGATCTTTTCACGAAGCTTAGCAACATCACTCTCGACTTAACTCCGTGCCCTATACCAAAATTCGTGTAAATCGAAAGATATATGGTCTTTGGTGCACCAATTACCTTAAATCGGATGAAAATACATATGGGAGCTATATCTAAATCTGAACCGATTTTCACGAAACTTGGAAAACATCATTCTAAATCTTATTCATAACTCTGTGCTAAATTTCGTGCATATCAAAAGATTTCCAGGGACTTTAGTGGACTATTTACCTAAAATCGGGCGAAGCTATATATGGGAGCTATATCTAAATCTGAACCGATTTTTACGAAACTTTGCACACATCATTCTATATTTAATTTAGTACGCTGTGACAAATTTTGTGCAAATCGAAAGATATATAGGGACTTTGGTACACAATTAACCTTAAATCGGACGAAGATATATATGGGAGCTATATCTAAATCTGAACCGATTTTCACGAAACTTGGCAAACATAATTCTAGACCTTATTCATTATGCTGTGCCAAATTTCGTGCACATCAAAAGATTTCCAAGGACTATTTACCTAAAATCGGACGAAGCTATACATGGGAGCTATATCTAAATCTGAACCGATTTTCTCAAAACTTTTCACACATCATTCTAGACTTAATTCAGTACACTATGCCAAAATTCGTGCAAATCAAAAGATTTCCAGGGACTTTAGTGGGCAATTTACCTAAAATCGGGCGAAAATATATATGGGAGCTATATCTAAATCTGAACCGATTTTCACGAAACTTTGCACATATCATTCTAGACTTAATTTAGAACGTTTTGCCAAATTTCGCGCAAATCGAAAGATATATAGGGACATTGGTGCACCATTTACCTTAAATCGGACGAAACTATATATGGCAGCTATATCTAAATCTCAACCGGTTTTCAGGAAACTTAACACATATCATTCTAGACCTAATTCATTACGCTATGCCAAATTTTGTGCAAATCGATGGATATATAGGAAATTTGGTACACCATTTACCTTAAATCGGACGAAGATATATATGGGAGCTATATCTAAACCTGGACCGATTTTCAGGAAACTTAACACATATCATTCTAGACCTAATTCATTACGCTATGCCAAATTTTGTGCAAATCGAATTATATATAGGGACTTGGGTACACCATTTATCGTAAATCGGACGAAAATATATATGGGAGCTATATCTAAATCTGGACCGATTTTTCCCAATTTCAATAGGGTTTGTCCTTGGGCCAAACAAATGAGCTGTGCCAAATTTCATCCAATTCGGATCATAAATGCGACCTGTACTTTGTTTACAATTTAACATGGACAGACTGACGGACATGCATAAATCGACTTAGAAAGTGATTCTATGCATATTCTCAAAAGGAACCATGTGTCTATCTCGATTATTTTTGCCTGTTACAAACATATGCACAAAGACATAATACCCTGTACCACAGTGTGGTGAAGGGCATAAAAACCTCTCTAGATTGTTTTCAATCCTGCCTCCGACGCATTTTTGTATACAAATTTGATTTTTAATTTTATTTTGAGTATTTTCAAATGAATATTGAAAAAAGATATGCGTGAGAGTGTCCTAATAAAATTACTTAATATAACTACAGCATTTGTATTTAATGTAATTAAAAAATCAGCTGATTGCAATAAACAGCTGATATGTGGTGTGGTGTAAAACCAGCATTTGTTAAAACGCCTCTTCTCAGCTGACTACATTAAGTGTAAAAAACGGTCTCCCAGTTTTCTTCTTTTACTCTAACAAAATCGGAAAACTATTTACAATTAGAGTTGGGCAATCTAGTTCACGTAGCGGATCGATCTTTCCCGTTCCTTTTTTTTAAAAAGGAACTAATGTTCCTTTGTTCCATATAGTTCCTTTACTCCGCACAGTTCCTTTGATCCAAATAGTTCCTTTGCTCCGTATAGTTTCTTTGCTCCATATAGTTCCCGTACTCCATACAGATCCTTTGCTCTTCATAGTTCCTTTGCTCTTCATAGTTCCTTTGCTCCATATAGTTCCCGTACCCCATACAGATCCTTTGCTCTTCATAGTTCCTTTGCTCCACATAGTTCCTTTACTCCATACAGTTCCTTTGCTCTTCATAGTTCCTTTGCTCCATATAGTTCCTTTACTCCACACAGTTCCTTTGCCCTTTGAAGTTTCTTTGCTTTTTATAGTTCATTTATGTTCAAAAAAGAACGAGATCAGAAAAAAGAACGAGAATAAAGCACGATACCAAAAAGGAACGAGATCAAAAAAGGAACGAGATCAGAAAAAGGAACTATATTCATTAAGTTGGAATTAGTTCCGATCGTTCCTTTCTCGGAATAGTTCCAATGAACTAGTTCGTTCCGGAACTACCCAACTCGACTGACAATACCATCATAACTATTGTCATCATGTGGCAACCTGAAGAATGCATTTTCACCCCAATCTTCGGAATATGAATCTTTTTTTGACAATCCAATAATCTCGGCCATTCCAGGTTGTCTTTGCCACGCTTGTACTAGGGATAAGTAAATAGACTTTCGATTAATCGATTAATCGACTTTTGGTATTGAAAAGTCTAAAAGTCGAAATCGACTTTTGATCTATGAGAAAATCGTAAAGTCGACTTTTGAAGATCGACTTTCGATTTTCTTCATAGATGCTTGATTTTTTATCACAAAGCTCAAATTGCCCAAAAATTGCACATTCCGGAACTTTAATTTATCTGTTCACAATAATTCATATAAAAAATCAAATTTTTAGTCGATTTTGCAGAAGTCAGTAAAAGTCGAAAATCGATTTTGAACAGTTTCGACAAAATCGAAAGATCGAAAAGTCGACTATTTAGTCAAAGGCTAAAATCGAAAAGTGTAAAAATCGACTTTTTGGTCAGAGGCAAAAAAGTCGACTTTCGCGCTCGACTACGTATCCCTAGCTTGTACTTACCAATCGAGCCTCTGAAATATTTTTAATAACAATTTATGTGGTTTTAAAAAAATTATTTTCAATTTTATTTTGAATGAGTATTTTTAAATGAATATTTTGGGGGAAAATAAATGTACGTATGTGAAGATGTAACAATTTTCTAATAAAATTAATTAATACTAACTACAATATTTGTTTTTAAATGTAAATAAAAAGAAACAGCTGATTACAGTAAACAGCTGATAATGTACTGTAAAACCTGCAATTGTAAAAACGCCTCTCTCTCAGCAGCTGATCACTTTAAACATCTATTGTGAATGGTTTTACAAAATCGGAAAACTACATTCACTGGCAATACCGCAAAAACTATTCTCATTACGTGGCAACCGGAAGAAACCATTTTCACCCCAATTAGCCGAATAGGAATTCTTCACAATCCAATAATCACGACCATTCTCGGTGCCATAACCCACAACGACAACCGAATGATTTACCTCGCCCTGATTGCATTGATTATCATCATAGATACCACCACTATATTGTTCAAATGACACAACATCCGCATTCATGGAACAGGCCAAAGGGCCCAATGTGGCAATCACCTCTTTCATTTTGGCCTCATCTCCCGGCTTGATGCGGGCATAATCTCGAATATAAACACCCTTATCGGTCGTCTCGTTGCGGCCACATTGGGCATTTTCCATTTGGGTATAGGGATATTTACTGGCCACCGAAACACCATGATCACGTATATATTCAAAGGCATATTCCTGGAAGCCACCATCACAACCCATGGAACCATAATCTTCGGCACAATCTACCAAATTTTGGGTAGATAGGGGCACCAAGAGGCCTGTGCGTCGAAATAGATGACCTTCCAAGGCACCAATGGTGGCAAAGGACCAACAGGAACCACAATCGACGCCCTGGAAATCTGGTGGTGTGACACCGCCCAGCTCACGCCAATCAAAATGATCCGGCAGGCCATCATCTTTCGTTTTGGCTGTTACAAAGTTGGTGTGTTGAGAGGTGATGTTTCTAGAAAAAGAGAGAGAGAGAGAGAGAGCGAAAACACATTAGTATTTTGTGAGAGAAAAGATGAGTAGAAAATTACTTACTCTCCAATATAGGTAATCTTCGAACCAAACAGCCGTGTAACCTCGGCATGTGTCAAATCGGCCAATGGATTAATGGCCATATTAAATGAGGCCAATCCCTGGCCAGCATATTTATTTCCCGTATCTACCACACTCTTCTTGGCCAAAAAGATCGACTCACGAAACTGATATTCTCTGGGGTCATTGTACACCTTGCCTGTTTGTTGGAGATAATCTTGGAAATCTTGAACATTACACAGTTTCGGAAATGATTGCAGACTCCAGCTGAGTGTAACTAAACTGGTTAGCATTAGGCCACTAAACAATTTTGTTGCTAACATTTTGTTGTTGTTTTTCCTATGTTCGGATTTGTTGCTCTAAGCCGTAAGGTGGGGAAGCTTGCCTGCTTCTGCTGTGAAAGATTGAAAGAATATAAGTTGCTAATTTTGGGTTACTGTAAATTTATATATTTAAATCGCCCAAAATAAGAAATAATCTTCGAAATAAAATCAATAAACGTCACGTTTAATGGGCAGACTAATATCGTCATCATCATCACCATCATCGTTAAAGATTTGTCATTTAGGTGATAAGAATCCATGACTTCAAATGAATTTTATGATTTTCGTAGGCAAAATTTGTATATCCGGTTTTTTTGTGAACGTTACGCGAAAGTTGGGTTCTTTCCCGCAGAGCGGACTCATTGTGGCTTCTACGTTAAACGTAAAATTGGATACTAAATTCCATAGAATTTATTCGTTCTAATCATCGACCTAGCCATTCTCTTGAAATGGAGTTCAGACTAAACCTTTGTTATTGAATATTTTATTGTTGTTGTTGTTTTTTTTCAAAATGTTAATTAATTTGATTTATTATTTATTTACATACGAAATCTCCCTCACATAACATGGTTACGATTTATAGGCTTTAAAAACTGTTTTTTGGAGACCTTTTAGCATAAATTTAACAAATAATAGCTTAGTCATGGCACATGTTCGCATGTGGGAATTTAAATTATAGATCTCATGTTTAAAATTTTCGAAAATAATATAATGTAATTAATGAAGAAACCGATTTTTTGTGGTGAGCCTTAGGTTCGCATACAAAAATGTCATTAAAAATAAGCTGAGACCTTTGTTGAGAGCCTAAGGTCTGCAGATATTCTCTAGTCAATATTACCTTGTCCACCTATGGATTTCATAATTCCAGAAGCTCAAAATGTCCCCTTTTAATTGTTCGATAAATTGTTCGGCAGTTGTTGAACTAAGTTCTAAACACTATTTCGTTTAGAAACTAACTGAACTTTAAGTTTATTTGGGGTCAGATAGGTTTTAGCATAATGAAATGTGTATTTCCGGAAGCCTGACATCGTTTAGAATTACCAGCATATAGTTTTCCTGCTAAAAATGTTCCATTTTCTAACTTTATTTCTTATGAGACTGGTATAACGACTTCCCTAACGAAACATCCCTTCTATTTGTTTTTCTCGAGGCTCGAATGATTCATATTTTTCAGAATACCACCCTGAAGATAGTTTTTCCCTCTAACGATTTTGTTAGTAATGGCTATCGAATCGTTCATTTTCTAACTTTATTTCTTATGAGACTGGTATAACGACTTCCCTAACGAAACATCCCTTCTATTTGTTTTTCTCGAGGCTCGAATGATTCATATTTTTCAGAATACCACCCTGAAGATAGTTTTTCCCTCTAACGATTTTGTTAGTAATGGCTATCGAATCGTTCATTTTCTAATGAGACCGACATTACGACTTCCCTAACAAAACTTCGCTTTAATTATTCTTTATCGAGGTCCGAAAGATTTATCATTTTCAGAATACCCTCCTGAAGATAGCTTTTCTGTCATTCGTTTAAGTGGCGGCTATCTAAACGTTTTGTTTCTCTGGGAATGTGGTGTTTTAGCCTTTAGACTCGGTCTTGTGATCCCTCAATTTGTTCCATAAATTCGAGGCTTTCTTTTTGGGAGAGCAAAATGTTTTCTTCGGGGAACTGATATCCTTCTATATGTTTTTTTTAATATTTTTAAGAAGATAGCTTTTCTCTCTCTCTCTATTTTGTGACGGCCGTCTTTTTTGGGAATATGGTAGCTTAGTCTTCAGACTCCATATAGTGATCCCCCGATTTGTTCTTTAAATTCAAAGCATTATTATGGGGAGAGCAACATATTTTCTTGTGGGAACGGATATCCTTATTGTTGAACGTACTTATCTTCTACTGCTAGTGGATTAAAGGAAAGACGGCTTGTGCTCTGGCTGGCGGCTTTATTGAGAGTAAACTATTTACAAGTTACACACTAGACAAGAAAACTGAAAACTACCAATATATACAAGTCTGTGTGTAGGTCAAACTTAGCGAACACATCGCAATTAGCCTACGTGAGTATGTTGTGTGTTGGAAGTCCGTAACGCGGACATTCAATAATTACAACACTTCTCAATCAAACATAGCTTATCTAGATATGTTTTTTTTTAATTTCCAGTAATATCCTTTCTGTTATGGGGAGAGAAAAATATTTTCTTTTTTGAACTGATATCCTTATATGTATATATATATATATATATATCTTTTTCATTTCCAGTAATAACCTTCTCCTTATTTTTTGCATTTTTACCGATGATCGTCACAATTTTCTACGCTAAGGTAAATATTTTCACTGTACTTTTAAAATCGATTTGTATGGAATAAAAATTATTTTAAATAAACGAAAAATCAGCTGTTTATTACAATCAGCTGACATGCGGGGTAGTGTAAAATCGGCAAATTGTAAAAACGACGATGAGCTGATTAAATTACACAACTGTTATTGTGACTGAGTGAGTGTAAAAACGGTATCTTAATGTTCTTTTTCGTACATAAACTCTATTCTCAGTACGTGACATCGTAAAGAAACAATTTTTACCCCAATAGGCCCAATATAATTTTTTAGCAACCCAAGGCCAATCTAGGCAAATAGGTTTTAATTCATTTTATTTTTAATAAAAAAACTGCTGATTGTAAAAATCAGCTGATATGTGGTGTGGTGTACAACCTGCTATTAAGAGTGGGTGTAAAAACGGTCGCCTAATATTCTTCTTCGGCTTTTACAAAATCGGAAAACTATATTCAAAGGCAATACCACAAAAAACTATTCCCATTAAGTGGCCGATTAAAGAAATAAATTTTAACCCAATTGGCTTAATAAAATAAAAACTGAAGCTTATTGTATTAAACAGCTGATATGTGGTGTAAAAACTGCAACTGATATTGTGAGTGGGTGTAAGAACGGCTAAAACTAAAATGAAATGATGTGGCCCTTTGGCAACCAGACACTATCTTTAAAAAATCCAATTGTTTCGTTTCAATCCCTAAGGGTTGAGACATTCGATATTGCAAGTTGAGAACAAAGTATTTGAATGACGACCAGTCAAGAAGGTGATTTGGTATTTCGAGAATATGGAATGACTATACAGAGACGAATGAATGTGTACAGAAGATACTTAACAACTACTTTAAGAAATTGCGAAATCGGAAAATGTGTATCATCCAATCTTTTACTTCTTCGACAGACATATTGTGAGCTCAAACGGAAAAGATTAGGATGTGGCAAAACCGAATATTGGCAGCATTGGGTACACCCAAGGTCTATAGATTCAGTACAAACATATAAAACTAAACTCAGGAATAGAAACACTTCACAACTACTTCCACAAAACGGAGACTCAATTTCAGATTTGACTTCAACTGTCTCATGCTAGATAATGTTCTGTCGATAATCGATTTTCCATAACAATAAATTTACATGTGGAAACATTTCACAACCACTTCCACAATGTTGTAAAATTAATTTCTAAGATTTTTTAAGAACTACCTCAAATCTGCAGCGAATGGACATCGAAAATATATTCCACATATTAAAGTTTTAATAAATTCACTAACTTTGGGCCAGACATATCGTCAACACAAATGGGCAGAAGGTGAATCTTAGAAATTACTATAGGAACATATAAAAATGAGAACAGGGAAACATTTCAGAACTACCTTCCTACTCGATACATCTGATTTATGTTGTCAAGAAGATGAATTTCTTCTTTTTTTTATATTTGAGGAGGGCTTTCGCCGAAAATAAAATCGTCGCAAAATGAACTAAGTCATTCATTTAGTTTCATAGTTCCTTTTAGTTCTATCGGGAAGATCTAGATGAACGATTCTATCAAAAGGAAAGGAACTATTAAGAAGGGACTTATTTTGGTATACAGTGAAAACGTAAACAATGTCCAAATTTTTGGCATAAAACTTGAGAAAAAATCAGCTGACTATCGCTTGCTAGGTGACCTTTTTAATAGATCTTGCTACAGACTGATAAGCAAGTGTAGCGCCTTAGCTTGCCACATGTGAGATAAAGAAATGTGTGTGTCAACTCCATGTGTTGTCAGGTGGCTTCACGCTCTCTCTCTCTCTCTTTCTCTTACACATTAGTCTAAGATAGGTTAAGTCATATTGTAATATTTTGTTGTTAAGCAACAATTTTTATATTAATAAATTAGAGAGTAAATGGTCGACGAATAGAATAGTGCTGAGGTATCTGAGGTTTGGGGGAGACAAATTCAAGTCCGAAATACTTTATAACTATGAAGGTACGTCGTAAATTCACAAGAGTTTCAGACTTGACGAAGTCTTTTCGAATCTTCAAGCAAGAGAGATTTAATATCTGCTGTCATTTGGATTAAGGATGTTGTCGATCGTCAAGACTCATATGGAAAGGATTAGAAGGAATCGGAATTGATGGCAAAGGAAAAATCCGACATCGATTTTAGCCGGATCGATGTCTTTTTTCCGTATTAAAGTAAATTTAATTTCTGCTGTCGATCACCAAGGCTCAAATGGAAAGGAATATATTGATAACAAAATGGATCGATGTATTTTTCTTCCTGCAGTGTAATCAACTTGTGAGGATGAGAATTGTGAATAAATCATCTTGCAATAGAGATTTAATATCTGCTGTCATTTGGATTAAGGCTGTTGCCGATCACCAAGGCTCAATTGGAAAGGGTTAATAGGAATCTATTGAGGACAAACGAAAAATTCGCAATGGCATCGATTTTAGCCACATCGATGTCTTTATTCATATCTGTATACTTTTTAAGACCTTCTGGAATGTAGACAACTTGTGAGAAAGAGAATTGTGGATTCATTTCTGAAGACCAAAGTCTACCCACAATTTTTAACTTTAAAGAACGGTATTTCAATGACATGCTTTGGCTTTTACACTATCGGAAAACTACATTTGCTGTCAATACTGTCATTATGTGGTAGCCTAAATTAAAAATGTTCACCCCAATTGGCCCAATAGGATTTTTTTTAACAATTCAGTAATCACGACCGTTCTCGATTTGTTATGAATAAAATTTGTTTTAAGGGGACCCCCCCCACATTCTCGGGATCAAAAATTTTGTTGATATAATTCGAATCTACACTAACTAAAGAATGTCCCTACAAAATTTCAAATGAAAATCTCAAGAACTATTGAAGATATAGCCGATTTATTGTGTCAGCATCAAGTGACGGCTAAAGGGCTTCTCAAACTTTAAACGCGTTTTTCTCTAAACATTTTTTTTGCGAATGGCGGGCACGATTACTCAAAAACTAATAACCCAATCGATTTCAAATTTGTACACGTTTCTCTGTGAGTGTATAGCTATCGTATGAACTAGGATAAAGCCAATCGGTGAAGATCTTCCTTATTTTTTAACTTGGGTTTTGGTAAAAAATCGGATTTTCCAAAAATATTTTTTCAAAGGTCCACCATTTTGCTAATTTTAGAGCGAAGTCAATAATCCTAGTTCATACGAGAGCCAGACATGTACTCTTTCTAACACCGTTGGAATTTTCGGATTCCGATGTTCCAGTGAGGAGTTATCATGCCCGCCATCAAAAATAAGGACTTTTCTTTAATTACAAAAAACAATAACAACATTTTTTTGTAAATTATTTTTCTTCATTTTTAAATCTTCAAATATATATGTGCAATGTTACAAACCTTAACAAGCATTGGTATTGATTTACCAGCCCATTGAAAATCTTGAAAAATTAAAATCGAGAATGGGTGGGGTACCCTTAAATGTAAATAAAAATCAGCTGTTTATTACTGTCAGCTGACATGCGGATTGGTTGTCAGCTTTTACATTTGCTGACAATATTCTCATTAAGTGGCAGCCTAAAGAACACACATTTTACCCCCATTTGACCCAATAGCAATTTCGAACAATTCAGTAATCATGTCCATTCTAGAGCGATTTTTTTTAAATGTAAATAAAAATCAGCTGTTTATTACTGTCAGCTGACATGTGGAGTGGTGTAAAATCTGCTAGTGTAAAAACGCCTCTCATCACATTGTTAAACTTGAAACACATGTCCTCTGTAGTTTTACTGAAGTTTTTAAACAAAATAATCCTAGACGATGAGGATCACATGATGTTGCCTCATCGTAGGTACCATTTGAAATATTACAAGGGCTTCGATTTCGAAAAGTTTTTCTAATAGGGAGCATTTTTTCAGTAGTTAATGATTAACTAATCCATAATGAAAGCATGGAATATTTTCAAATCTTAAAGTGTATTTTCACATTTATAATTTTTTAAACTATTTTTTTAAACAGTTTTTTTTTAGCATCTGGAATATTTTTTATTTCATTCATCAATTTTTTATTCATAAATTCAACTAATTATTTATTTTTTTTAAATTAATATGTTTTTTTATTTGAAAGCTAAAGCTTTTTGTTTTTGCTTGGCCAATTATTTCAAGATACAGTGGCATAATTTCGTTGTGTTTTAATAATATTTCATTCAAAATCTATTTTCGATCTTTCACAACACACACCTTATTTTTCAAAATTGAAATCACCAACAATAACAAAAAAATTTGCAATATCCGTTTTGACACTTATGACGAACGAACGAAATTATTCAAAACTAATAACAGCGACTGAACAAAAAATTTGAAACTTCGAAACTCTCGAAACGAACGCTGAGGCGAACGTCTTGCAAACGACTGAAATTTGTTTAACTAACCGATAGAGATTTTTATAGAAAATCATTATGTTTTTTATTTATTTTTTTTTTTGTGAAAACTACAATATTGGAAATGAAACAACAATAAAAAACATTTGTAAACATAACCTTTCCCCCCTGCAGCTGATTTCAACCTGACCCTCACTTTTTGGTTATAACCTATGACGGGTTTTTGAATTTGACTTATCACCATTGATCTGTTTGATAATTAATGTAAATTTATTAGTTTCTTTTTGTTGTTGTTGTCTTTCTTTAATGATTGTTTCATTGTATCATCTCTCATGTGTTGTTGTAAATCATGTATTTTTTCGCATGTTTCACACAACATCCGTTCATCAACCTTATCACAACATACACCAGTTACGTCTCCATGGGCTTGAGCAGAACCAAGACCTCCACTAACATCCAATTCGATGGTTTTGTTTTTTTTTTTCTATTTCAGTTTCCATTGTGAACCCTTCTCCATAAACTAACCACTGGACGTAATTATGTTAATTATTTTATAATCGTCTATGGCTGTTTTTGAAGAAGATTTGCTTTTGTGTATATTTTTTGAAAACCCTACCTACCAACAAAGCCCTGATTTACAGAAACATAAATCACTGCCTTTTGCAAAAATAGTTTATTAACAAGAAATCAATTCTCAACACTTTATCAAATAAATTTGAAATTCAATTTGGGTATAAAAAACCAGCTCACACGTGGGTGAAAGGGGATTTACAAGGGAAACAGGTGGAAGATTTTAGTTTTTGTGAAGGGGAATAATTTCACATTGGGGATTTTTTTATTATTGATCCATTTTGAAGCGTTGGGACAAATGGAAGAAATGTTCGGCAGAAAATTTTACTATGGGTATCTGAAGAGAAGAAATTGCTGGGTAGAAGATAAATTTATAAAATTTTGAATTAAGGCGTCATATAATTAGAACTTTTTGCAGGATTTATTTGAAATATAAGCAAAGAAATTGTCATTTGCAGGGTAAACCCCCCTTTTTGAGGATTTATTTGAAATATAAGCAAAGAAATTGTCATATCAAAACCCACTAGGTTTACTAAATCCAGTATAATGTAAACGTAATGTTCACGTAGCGAACATGAGTTTCGTATAGTGAATGTCTTGATGTGGGTCTCTTGTGTAAAGAAGAGAATATTTAGTTAAACAGAGATCTATTGTCGTATACAGTCCACTTGAGATAAAAGAATTTTCTTATTGAATATTTGTACAATGAAATACGAGGTCAGTTCGGAAAGTTCTTAGCCTAACACAATATAGTATAGTCGGACGGGGCCGACCATACTATACCCTACACAACTACCACGGAACTCTAACTTTCTGCTGATGTTTATTCCGATCCTGGATAATATTTCGTGATATTTGCCTCGACTTGTCCTATAAGAGGTCAACAGCACATCTTCCTTATATTTTCCGAATATTACAAATATTCGGCTTATATTCGACTAGAAACAGAAAACGATCCATTTCATTCCAAAATTTTAATCTGATATCACCGAAAATTATAGGCGTTGTCCTTGACCATAATTGGAACTTAATTGGAAGCGCTATATTTCTAACCTCTAGTGTGGTAATGGGTTACTAAATAATATCTGAATATGTAAGCAGCCGTAAATTTTTTAGTGTAACTCCCACATCTGAATCTATATCCTTCAGGAATATTTACTTCTGAAGGATATAGAAAGGATACGCCATAGAGTACAAATTTTATAATTTTTCACACACAAATCAGGGTCCATTTGACCCGTTAAATAATGACCGATCTTTATCAAAGCAGACATGCATATTATTTGGCCCAATCCTCTTCTCCATGTAAAATTTCGCGATGTTCGGGTCATATTTACGGCCTCTAGAGCGACCAGAAAAACCGACAAAATTAAGTATTTGGTCCATATCATTCCCTAATTATTAACCAATATTTACCAAAAAACAATAGGGGTTTCCATTGGCCAGAGTCCATCCTACATGGAAATTTCGTGAAGATTGGTCCATAACTGTGGCCTGTATCGTGTTTACAAATTATAATGGACAGGCGGACGGACACACATGTCTAGATCGGCATTATAAACTCTTGGGGCTGCACAAAGCTATAATACCCCGACAACATAGTTGTGTAGGGTATAAAAAGTTAAGTGTTTTGGAAACTTCCATCTCTGTTATGGGCACCTGTTAAATTTTGTTTCGATCTAGCAATTCCTTCATATAGAAGCAGGGGTTCAAAAAAGAGGGATCCACAATTTATTTACCAAAAAGCACTCATTTCTAATTTTTCCATTGTAAAAAATTGCGGATACGTCTTTTTTGAACACATTTTTCTATATTAAGTGGTTGCCAGATCGAAACAAAATTTAACATGTGTTCATAACAGAGATCGAAGTTTCCAAAACACTTCACTAAGGCTAAGAATGTTCCAAACTGCCCTCGTAAGATAGGAATTTTCTATTGCCACATGTGGTATGTTTGGGTGAGATTACGGGAAGAGTGGTAGGCACGTGTACCGTACTTGCCACATGTGATATAAAGAAATGTGTGTGTCCACTCCATGTGTTATGGCAGATGGGTTCACTCACACTCTCTTTCTATTTTACACATTAGTCTAAGATAGGTTAAGTCATATTGTAATACTTAGTTCTTAAGGATCACTTTTATTTGAATAAATTAGGCTGTAAATGCCCAAACACAAAATAAGACGTGATTTCACTCCGCGGAGAATATCCATGTAAACTAGAAAGATCCCTCGTTTAACAGGCCAGATTTTCACCCTGCGCCAAATCCTGGGAAAGACCCACGAAAAACACATCGACACATTCCCTATCCCTATCCGTTCAGAGGTGTTTAAAGCAATGTCTGCGTTTGGCATTCCTGAAAAATTAATACGGCTATGCAGGATAACATTAACTGGTACAAGATCAGTTTGTCGTGTGACCTGTTTAACATCCTGCTGGAAAAGGTCATACGAGATGTAAAAGTGAACAGAAATGTAACTCTGTACACCAAACAGCATATTTTACTTGTCTACGCTGACGACATGGACATAATTGGTCGAAATTGCGAGCCGGTAACAGCCACCTTTGAACGAATTGAGAAGGAGGCTGCCAAAGTGGGACTGACAGTGAATGGCGATAAGACCAAGCTGATGGTATCAACGCGCAAGACGTCCAGTAGACCAACTGTGGAACTTGAAAACTACAGTTTCGAGGTAGTAAACGATGTTTATATACCTCGATACCGCCACAAACAAAACTAATAACATCAGCTTTGAAATCCGGAGAAGAATAGTTTTGGCTAACATATGCTACTATGGTCTGAGTAAGCAATTCAAAAGTAAGGCCACCTCTCGTCAGACCGGACTCACACTCTACAAGATGCTGATATTACCCGTGATGTTGTATGGATCTGAAGCATCGGTACTTGCGCAAGCAGATGAGGCAGCTCTTGGAGTGTTTGAGACGGTGAATATCGTCGTCGAATGAATAGTCATAGTCGAAACATAGTCAAGAATCGAGCTGCAGCGACTAAGTTGGTTAGGTCATGTTGTGAGAATGAATGAGGATTCCCAAAGCAAAAGGCATATAAAAGCGAGCCAAGTGATGGTTCACGCTGAAGGGGAAGACCACGAATCCGGTGGAAAGATCAAGTAGAAGATACCATCTCAGAACATGGTACACCATCTCAGAACATGAAGCCGTGTACCTACTATCAGTTTTGAATGACAGTTGGCAGCATTTTGTTTGCTTGATTGTGTGGCCTCTCATACCCGACATTCATCAGGCAACCACGAAAATATTTATGGTTGTTGGAGAGTTAGTTATCGATAACTGAGAGCTGACAGTAAAAAAATGGTAGTGTGTATTCGCCTTAAAGCAGTGCATGCACTATCAGTTTTGAATGGCAGTTTGGTCAAATTAGAATTTGTTCATTGTGTGACTGTTCATGTCCGTTATTCTTCAGACATTATTCATGTTTGGTGAACAGTCAGTAATCGATAAAAAAATTTGACAGTGTAAACTGACAGTGTGTACTGGACTTAACCTTAAAAAATAAAACACACACAAGACATTTGTTTTTTGATTTTAATGTTGTTATATTTTTTTATCATTAATGTATTTTCAATTTTTTTATTTCAATTTTCAAAGTCAAATCAATCAACCAAACATATTTACTTATTTGTTTTTCTCTTCATTGTTGTTGTTGTCTTCTATTATGCTTTGTTTTTGTTGTCTGTTTTTTTTTTTTTATTTAAGTTATACTTGTCTTACAATGTGGTTTTTATATGCTTTCCGGTTTAGGGATTTATTTGTTTTTTTTTTTCACTTGAATAACATTACATATTTAGTTATTGTATTTGTTTTATTTTATATTTTTATTTTTTCAAATATATAATATGTATCTTTATTTATAATTATTTATTATTGTGTAGTTTATTTTTATTTACTTTTTTGTCTAAAAAAACGCGCACATTTACTACTTAAATAGACAGTTATATAAATATTTTATTTTTTATTTTTTGTTTTTTGTTTATATGTATATATGTGTGTGTATGTTGTGTGTGTTTATGTGATTTATTGTATTAATGTATATATGCATGTATATATTATTATAATTATGTGTCTAATGTAAATATATATAAATATATATATAGTTAATGATAATTATTATTATTTGTAAGTGAAATACATTTATAAATGTATGTAACAGTGATTTAGCAACAATTTGTTTTTTTTTCTTCATATTTTTATTTTAATTTGTATTTGCAGGTTTTGTTTTAATTCTTTGGGGTTAGGTTTTTTTGGGTTTTTCTATATAGAAAATTTAATATGATAATTGGTCTGTTCCCGTACTGCAAGAATCTACTACTTTTTACTACGATAACGAATTTTCCTTTATGATATCGAGGAAAATAGTAAACTCTAGTAGATTCTTGCAGTACGGGAACAGACCCTATGTTTGGCATTTGTTATGGTAAGAATGTGTTCTTTTTTATTTTAATGAAAATAATTATAATTTTTTTTCTTTTTCGGTTAGTGGGCTTATGGATATGGTTATGGTGTAAATTTTGTTTTTTATTATTTTGTAATGAGTTTTTTTATTAAATTATTTTTTTATAGGTTTTCTGCATGTATTTTTTGTTATAAAATCTTTAAATAATACTATTTTGTTTATGTAGGGATGTTTTTTTTTCATTAAATATATTTATAATAAATTCCTATATGTGTATTGTTTTATAAAGCCTTTGTCAAAATGCTGTTTAATATAAATTAATATTTAATTTCATAATAATTATTTTTTTTAATATGGAAATTTTATTATTGAGCTATAACTGAGGATGAGGGCTTATTAAAAAAACAGCAGGGTTGTTTATAGTTTTTTTAACCAAGAAAAAAATCGATACAAAAAAAATTATTCACCAATAAAAAATATGTTGATCAATTTTGAATATTCCTCATAATGGAGGCAAATTCAACCTCTAAAAATAATTTTGCTGGGATGGTGTCTATGAAAAAAATATTCTTCACAAAATTTCAGAACATGTCTCCTAACAAACCAAAGACGTACAATTAATATTTCTCCATAAAAATTGCTATTGTTTTTGGTCGATTTGAAGAATATCTTTCAAATGTACACCAAATTTGTATATGTCAAATTTGAGGCCAAATCAACTTCTAAACATAATTTTAGAGCAAGTTTATCAATGGCAAAAATATTCCTCATAAAATTTCACTAAAGGTTTTCAAGCAAACCTAACCCGAACAAGTTATATTTCTCCATAAAAATTGGCTTTTAATTTTGGTCGATATTAAGCATTTCCTGCAAAGATTGGTCAAATTTGTAAATTGCCAAATTGATGCCAAAATGATATCTAAAAATATTTTTAGAGAATTGTTGTCAATGGCAAAAATATTCCTCATAAAATTTCACTAATGGTCTTCAAGCAAACCTAACCCGAACAAGTTATATTTCTCCATAAAAATTGCTATTGTTTTTGGTCGATTTGAAGAATATCTTCCAAATGTACACCAAATTTGTATATGCCAAATTGGAAGCCAAATCAAGTTCTAAACATAATTTTAGAGCAAGTTTATCAATGGCAAAAATATTCCTCATAAAATTCCACTAAAGGTCTTCAAGCAAACCTAACCCGAACAAGTTATATTTCTCCATAGAAATTGGCTTTAAATGTTGGTCTATTTGGCACATTTCCTCCAAAGATTGGTCAAATTTGTATATTTCCAAATTGCTGCCAAAATGACACCTAAAAATAATATTAGAGCAGGACTGTCAATGTAGAAAATATTCTTCATAAAATTTCAGTGAACGTCTTCAAGCAAACTAAACCCGAACTATTTATATTTCTCAATAAAATTTCCTATTATTTTGGTCGGAATGAAATATTTCCTTTAAAAGTTGATCAAATTTTTATACCTTCCAAATTGCTGCCAAAATGATCCCTAAGCATAATTTTAGACGAGTGCTGTCAATAGACAAAATATTCCCCATAAAATTGCAGTATAGGTCTTCAAATAAACCCAACCTGTACAAGTTATATTTCTCCATCAAAAATTGGCTTTTCTTTTTGGTCGATTTGAAACATTTCCCACAAAAGTTGGTCAAATTTGCGTATGTCAAAATGGAAGACAAATAGGCCTCAAAACACAATTTTAGAGAAGTGCTGTCAATGGAAAAAATGTTCCTCCTAAAATTTCAGTATAGATCTCCAAACAAACCTAAGCAGTACAAGTAATATTGCTATTATTTTGGTCGTCATGAAACATTTCACCCAAAAGTTGGTAAAATTGCGATATGGTGCCAAATCAATCTCAAACTTAATTTTAGAGGAGTGGTGTTAATGGAAAAATATTCCTCATAAAATTTCAGTAAAAGTCTCCAGGGAAACCCAACCGGTTCATATTATATTTCTCCAAAAAAATTGTCTATAATTTTGGTCGATTTGGAAAATGTCTTCAAAAGTGGGTAACATTTCCATACGTCAAAATGGAGGAGAAATAGGCCTCAAAACATAATTTTAGAGTGGTGGTGTAATTGGAAAAAATATTTTTCATAAAATTTCAGCATAGATCTTCGAACAAATCTACCCTCTACAAGTTATATTTCTCCATAAAAAATGGCTATTATTTTGGTCGATTTGAAACATTTCGCCCAAAAGTTGGTAAAATTTTCGTATGTCAAAATGAATTTCTCAAGTTAAATGTCAAAATATTTGATGGTATTTTCTAAGGTCTTTTTAAAAGGTCGCCCAGGAAGAGCAGCTGCAAATCAGCTGTTTCTCAAGTTTGTTGCTGAAATCCATTATTGTGAATTGTTTCATATTATGAAAACGTAAACAACTTTGTATATATGTCAAATAAATCCTCATAAAGTAGGTTAATCCAGTAAAAAGTTCTAGCGAAAACGTTTTACATTTTGTTTAGCATTTAACTTAAGAAATAACAGCTGTCTTCCGGGGCAGCTGCTTTACAAGTTTATTGTTAAAATCCATTATTGTGAATTGTCCAATTTCGATTTGGTGAAGGGATATGACAGCAAACTTGAAATACAGCTGATCTTCCTGGTTACCCTTATTAATACACTCAGTAATCAATAAAAAAATGCTGACAGACCAAACTTATAGTGTGTACTCGCCTTAAAGGGTAAACTTTTCTATTTCAAGGTTCAGTATACGTTTCTAGAGCGTACAAGAATCTTCTATTAATCGAAATGGCTTCATATTTTGCCATTACAAAAAGTGTATTTGCACGTTTACATTGTACCGGATTTTGGTTAACACAGTGGGTTTCAATTGTCAATTCCATTGTATACATGTTAAAGAAATTCTCATAGAGTAGGTTAACCCGTAAAAAGATCTAATCTAAATGCCGTTTAAAATTCCAAAATTAATAGCAAAGTTTAATATTGTTACCAATATAGTTCTGTTCCCGTACACATACAAAAGGTGTCGAAAAAAGTAAGCTTTTTTTCTCCAGTCTAATGTCAAACATTTGCCATTGTTTACGTTTTCATAATGGTAGTCAATTTCTTTAATTCGATCTAGATACCCCTATCAATTACTAGTTACCCTCATGGCACAAGAATTCAATATAATGGATTTTGACAGCAAACTTGATAAACAGCTGATATCCATGGATGATATTATTAATAGGCCTTGATTCATAGATGATATTTCATTCTCTCAAATCAGCTGATGTTAATGTTGCCACCTTGTTTTTGGGATCCTAATCAACAAATCAATTTCGAGTGATTTTATGTAGACTGTTTTTCCATCTTCTTCATAATACATATTATAAATGTTTATACTATTATTAAAAAAAAATTATTTGATTATTGTTTTATTATTGTTGTTTCCGTGATTCTTTGATGTCATCTAAAGCTGAAGCAATTGAGAGTTATGATTTACAATATTAAACCATTTGTGTTATTCGATTTACTTCTTTCTGGGCGTGTTTTCATATTCTTTTCTGAAAAAAACTTAAGTTTTAGTTGTTCATTTTTCTCAGTGTATATATAAGTATATTATGCAAATGTCTGTATATATTATGCAAATGTCTGTATATATATAGTTATATAATAATTATTTAATATTATTATAATTAATATTAATTATAATAATATGTATTGTTTATTACAGTTTTTCTTATTGTGTTCACGTTGGAATTCTCTTCTCCTTATTCTTCAGATCTCTTTTTCTTGGTTTGGTATTCTTTGCTTACAAAATGTAACATTTTTTTCTATTATTCGGTGTATTTTTTGTATTGTTCAAGTTTACAGAGTTTAGTTGTTTGGGTTTTTTGTATGGATTTTTGTTTCGCTTGGGCGCCAAATTTAGCCTTTTATATTGTGAATGCTGATTTTTTGTTTAAATTCCTTTAAGATTTTTTCTCAGTGTATGCAATGACGTATTATCTGGGGGTTTATTGTTATTACTAAGTTAAATGTTTTGTTGTTTTAAATTGTCTACAAAAAAGAACAAATTATGTCGCATTTAATTTAATATGTTTAAATTATTTTGAAGTTTTGTCTATTTTGAATTTGATATCTAATAGGTGGGTTGCTGGTATTCCATGCCTTGCTGTTCCATGCCTCCTAGATTAAAAAAAAAACAATTAATTATTATATATTAAATTAATATTATATACGGTGTGTTCCCGCACTGCAAGAATCTACTACTTTTTACTATTATATCAAAATTTTCCTTTATAATATCGACAAAAATAGTAGATTATTATATTACGGGAACATTCCCACTTATTTACAATGCTTTCATGGAAAGCTCTCTCTCTCACTCTCTACTTACCCGTTTGCTGGCCTGAAAATGGTGAAGCACTATATTGGTCATTATCATTGTCCATGGAATAACTTGTGTAGGCCTGCTGATGCACCACATTGGCGGGATCATTTTCAAAGGCCGATGTAAACTCATCACCGGCCCCGATTAGGAAACGTTTATAGGCCAAGAAAGCACACAGTGCCTGGAAACAAAGAGAAAATGAAGAGGGATTTTTTTTGGATTAAAATAAGGGTGGCTCACATGATTAGATCAAATTCTATTGACCTTTGAGCCCCGAATTTTTTTTCCGCAATCTTAGAACAAATTTCTGTTCACATATTTAATGTAACTATCCTAAAAAGGATATGCACAAAATTTGACATCGATACATCCTTGCATTCGGGAGATACAGAAAACCAAGTGCAAAATCGACAGAAAAATTATTTCTCTATCAATTATTCTCTATATTCATTTTTACAAGAATCAAAAATAGTTCTGATGGCAATTTGAATACGAAGCGATTTATAAAACTTGGACTGTATAAACAAATTAGTACTGTACACAAATTTACCCTTTTCTCTATATTGACAACATTATGACTTTACCAAAATTTTGAATTTTTTTTGGATTTTTATTTTGATATGTATCGTCCATAATCTGGTCTTGATTATGGACGACAAATAATATATATCTACTAGCTGCATATTAAATATAAGCTCTAAAACATTTTGTGGCCTGATTGCAACATTGGGCCACAAAGGGTTAAAATTGAAAAAAAATCTACCATCGTGATTGAATAAACCCCATGCTGTCAGTAGTTGTGTTTACATTTGCATTATAATAAGGCCATCCTGGAAGATCAGCTTTCCTCAAGTTTGTCAAGTCAATATTCATTATTGTGAATTGATTTCAATTTATTAAAATGTAAACCTCGTCCAAGGCCTATAAATAAGACCGTCCAAGGAGACCAGCAGGATACGAGATACCACTTCAGTTTGCTGTCAAAATCTATTATTGTGAATTGAATTATGAAAATGTAAATGTAAACAAAAGCCAAAGTTTTGACATTAGTCTTGAGGAAAAAAACAGCTGACTTTCCCTAGCCGGGCGACCTTATTATTAGATCTTGACCTCGTCCAAATATTTGACAATAAACATGTGACAAAACAGCTGTATTTCGCTTTCTATCTGATCTTATCAATAGGTCTTGATTTATTCAAAATAGAAAACATTCTGACAGATGATCAGCTGTTTAATACAAGATGTAATACTAAAGTTACCCAGCAATCGAATGTCAGCTTTTTTTTTTCATAATTGTCAATTCATAATAATGGATTTTGACAGCAAACTTGAGAGGCAGTTGATATACAGCATGGCACAATGAATAGGTAGTCCATTTAGAGCAGCTGATGTCTTGATTAACTGTCAAAGTGCGTAATATCCACTTGAATTCGGTGTGCAATGTTGCCAACCATGTGAAATATTATAAGGAAAAATTTGACGGATAATCAAGACAAAAACAATGGCTTTTGTTTTGATACATCACCTTATTATTGCATCATGATATACAGGTATTCTCCCTGGATGCCCTTATTAATAGGCCTTGTTATGAATGCTTCACATGATTTGATCAATACGGAAATTAGAAATCTAGCGAATTGTGTATGTATACGCAAAAAAACAAAAAAACAGCTGATTGTCAGCATTATAATATTAGTATAAACAGCTAGGATTTTGTACCTCGATTTAGAAGGCATAGTGTAAACGCCTTTTTAATTGTCATAATAAAATACGCGCTCGTTTCCCGAACCAGCAATAATCTAATATTTATTAGGCTACGTTTTGACTACTAAATTCATTCGATCTCAAATGTCAATTCTATTGCGTATACGTCACGTTAATTCTGTTCACAAAGCAAGTGAATTATATTTGACGTATAAACAATCACATCACAGCTGATGGTATAATCAGCTGTTTTCCCGGTTAACATTAAGGCATTTCTAGTAAGTGGTGTCCACAATTATATTTATGTTTTCATAGGGCAAATTCATGATGCAATAATAAGGTGATGTATCAAAACAAAGGCCTTTGTTTTTGTCTCGATTATCTGTCAAATTTGTCCTTATAATATTTCAAATGTTTGGCAACACTGCACATCGAATTCATGTAGAAATTACCCACTTTGACAGTAAATCGAGGAATCAGCTGAGCTAAATGGACTACCTATTCATTGTGCCATGGGCTAATTAAAAATAGAAATGTGTTTGACAGCTAGAGGACGTATCACCTAATCTTGAATTATTGTGATTGAAAAAAAACTCCATGCTGTCAATATTTGTGTTTGAGTTTTCAGGTGATTTATATAAATAGAAAACATTATGACTGCTAATAGGTGAACCAGAAACTATTGTAAATGTCACTGCTGTGATATAATTCCTGGGTGTCAACAATTTTATTTCAGTTTTCAAACGACTCTTTCAAAAAAGAAATTAATTTGACAGCTCAATTGGGGATCAGCTGATCTTGAATTATGCTTAGTTGTCAATATTTTTTATACATTTTCATACGATTAGTTCAAAATAGAAAACCAAGACCTATTGATAAGTTCATCCTGGAAGGTCATCTGTAAATCAGGTGTTCTCCAGTTTGCTGTCAAAATTCATTATTGTGAATTGAATTAATATTATGAAAACGTCAACATCGTCCACATATTTAACATTAAACGTTGTTAAAAGCAACATATGTTTCTCGTTTCTTGGGTGACTTTATAAATAAGCCTTGTATTTATTCAAAATAGAAAACAGTCTGACAGCTCATGGGATGATCAGCTGTTTTCCCAGTATTTTTTTTAAGTGTACCAGAAACAACAAATTGTAGTGTCAACAATATTATTTCAGTTTTCATACGACTATGTCAAAATAGAAATTAATTTGACAGCCCGAGGATGGATCAGCTGATTTTGAATGGCGCTCATTTTACAATATTTCTGTTTACATTTTCATGCGATTAATGGAACATAGAAAGCTTTTTGACAGTTAGACGAATTTCAGAACAGAAAGAAGTGTCAGTTAAGGTTGCTAGATCTTCAGGAGTATCAAAATTTGTATTTGACATTTGATTTTAAGTTTAACTTACCCATGTAAATATGGAGAACAATGAAAATACAATGGCGGCTTGCATATTGCCTGCACCAATGCCACCGGGTGGCATTTCAGCTGAACTCCATTGTGACCACAAATAGATAAATGCCACAAAGTACATAAATGCCCAAAATGCTGGAAAGAAAAACAATTTGTTAAAAATGAACCCAAAAATATTCCTAACTTTGCGTTTAGAGAAGGCATTTTTGAGAATTTGCTTTCATAAATATCGAATTGATTTATCAATATCATCCCTAAATTTCCATTTCATCCCCTAAATATTAACCGATCTTTCCCAAAAAACAATATGGGTCTTCATTGGCCAGAACCCATCCTACATGCAAAATTTCGTAAAGATTGTCCCATAACTGTGGCCTGTATCGTGTTTACAAAATATAATGGACAGACGGACGGACACACTTGTCTAGATCGACTCAGCTAGCCGAGATATGACGATCGGTATACTTAAAGTTCGGTCTAGGACCAATATTTCGCGGCGTTACAAACTTTTGGGGCTGCACAAAGCTATAATACCCTGACAACATAGTTGTGTAGGGTATAAAAATCATCCCGCCGAATGTCCCATCTCTTTTAAACGCAGTGTGAAAAAAATAATAATTTGTTTACTCACCCGAAAATCCCATATCAGCCATCACGAAACGTTTTCGACTCTTCACCGATGACATACGCTCAAACAGATATTCACCCACAATAAATGCTATGGAGGCAATAAATCCGAATACACCCACGGTATTGCCATATTTACACGCCATATTATCTTTATTGAATAGACACACTTCTTTGCCATCTTCTTCGCGATAGCCTTCCGAGGATATACAACCAAAGACGACAACTGAAAAGAGCTGGAAAATGAAGGAGAGAGAGGATGTTGAAAAATTAAAGAAAAATTTACAATTGAATGATATGAAAAATAAATATTTGTTTAAAAATTAGTTATATTTTAATTATATTTAAAAGCCTGCAAATTTTTATAATAAATATCGTCGCTGTCGACCGTTTCCACTAGAAAAGTGGACATCAATGACTCTTTCTATAAGATTCAAACCACAGCTGATGAATTTGACATGCGGCACTGTTGAAGTAACCAACCATAATCCAATAATAAGGTGATGTATCAAAACAAAAACATTTGTTTTTGTCTCGATCATCTGTCAAAATTTTTCATATAATATTTCACATGGTTGGCAACATTGCACATCGAATTCAAGTAGAAATTACCCACTTTGACAGTTAATCGAGACATCAGCTGCGCTAAATGGACTATGATATGATATGATGATGCAATAATAAGGTGATATATCAAAACAAAAACAATTGATACTTATTCGACCATCTGTCAAATTTTAACTAGTAATATTTTTCATGGTTGGCAACATTGGACGTCGAATTTAAGTAAAATCCATGATGCAATAATAAGGTGATGTATCAAAACAAAAACCTTTGTTTTTGTCTCGACTATCTGTCAAATTTGTCAATGGCACAATAAATAGGTTATCCATTTAGCGCAGCTGACTATTCGATTAACTGTCAAACTGCCCAGTTTCTACTTGATGTGAATTCATGGTAGAAATCACGATACAATAAAAAGTTCATGGATCAGAACAAAAACATATGTTTTTATTGGACCACAGAACCCACACACTTGACAGTTAATCAGGGTAGTCAGCTGCGTTTAATGGAGTACCTATGTATTGTCCCATGGCACAATGAATAGGTAGTCCATTTAGAGCAGCTGGTGTCTTGATTAACTGTCAAAGTGCGAAAGTTCTACTTGAATTCGATGTGCAATGTTGCCAACCATGTGAAATATTATAAGGAAAAAATTGACAGATGATCGAGACAAAAACAAAGATTTTTGTTTTGATACATCACCTTATTATTGCAATATTGATTTGTCCTATGCTACAGCTGATATATTTGACATACGGCACTGTTAAAGTAGCCATGTGCTCTAAATATATATCATTCATATGTTAATGATTTAAATTGACATCTACATAAAAGGTCATGTCATCTACATAATTTTGTTAAAAAAAATATTTTTATAGGAAAGCTAGGACAAGCGATGTGTTGATTGGTAAACGTATTGAGGTTCAAATTTGAATAAGAAAATATAGAGTTAAAAGGAGGCTTTAGAGTTCAACATTTTTAATAAATATGCCCCCGACGTTTGAGGAAGTAAGACTTAAGTTGACGGAACTACAAGTAAATAAAACTAGTAGGTACTTGAATGGTTTATCGTTTAGTGCAGTGTCATACTGAAACAAACTGGTTCAAAATACTATTCCGCAAAAGGAACGATCGGTATTAGTTTCGATTCTTTCGTTCATCTAGTTCCTTGTTGTCTCGCTCTCCTAGTTCCTTTTGAGCCAATCATTCATTTAGAACGTGAACGGATTGTGATTCATAATTTTAAGATGAGTATTGGCAATTATACAATGGAGTTGGGCCCAACACAATGGAAACCCAACTGAAAGGAAGATCATAGCTAAAGAAATGAGATTTTGCTGTTTCTGTCTAGATCACAAGACGAACCAAAAGATGTCTCGGCAATAGGCGGCATCAAACGAGGAATGCAATTATTTTATTAAAAAATAATAACAAAAAAATACCGAAAATTAGGGGTACCCTTATATGGGGGCTATCCGAAAAAATGGACCTATATTCATAATATTTTGTGGAAAGATTTGGAACCTATTAAGAACTCAATGTACCAAATTTCAGCGTATTCGATTGAAAAACGCGCTCAAGAACCCCAAAATACCGAAAATTGGGGGGTACCCGTACATGGAGGATATCCGAAAAAAAATTACATATATTTATAATTTTATGTGGAGAGATTTGGTACCTATTAAGAACTCGAAATACTAAATTACAGCCAATTCGGTGGAAAAATACGATCAAAATCCCCAAAATACTGAAACTTAGGAGGTACCGTTATATGGGGGCTACCAGAAAAAGTGGACCTATATTTATAATTTTTTATGGGGACACTTAGTACCCAATAAGAACCCAATGTACCAAATTTCAGCGTATTCGGTTGAAAAACGCGCCCAAGAACCCCAAAATACCGAAAATTGGGGGTGGGGGTACTGTTCTATGGGATCTATGCCTAAACGTGGACCGATATATCCCATCTTCGAACTTGTCTTGCCTGCAGACAAAAGACAACTCTATGCAAAATGTCAGCACCCTATCACAATTCTTTCAGAAGATAGCGTGATTACAACAGACGGACGGATATGGCTAGATCGTCTTAGAATTTTACCCTGATCAAGAATATATATACTATATAGGGTCGGAAATGAATATTTCGATGAGTTACAAACGGAATGACAAAATTAATATACCCTCCATACTATGGTGGAGGGTATAAAAAATAACATGGGAAAATTCATGACATTAGAAGCATTTCCATATTATCTAAAAAAAAGTTTAGCTGGATTTTAAGATTTGAGATTCTGGGAATATCTTTCAGACATGATCACATGTCAAAAAAATGACAAATTTTCCTAAAGCGTGCAACTGAGGTGCCCATTTGTATCACTTTTAAGAAAACAAGATCATTTTTGTATGAAATAAACTTTATTGCTGACAATTTCCCAACTCTCTAACAAGTTTGGCATCCGCCCCTATTAAAGTATCCATACACACTAATACCACATTTACACAGAGCAAATTTAAAGTGCAGTGTTTGTTCCAAATTGATTTATCACATTTTCCCTATCATCCATTCACATATAAAACAAAGACAAATCTCAACAACTTTCAAATAAAGAACCTAGCTCTTGAAAGCCCACATTCAACATTTGTCATCATTATGACAAATTTAAACATAAAATATAAAACCCATAAACTAGAAGCAAAAACAAAAAAAAAAAAAAAAAAAACTGGGGCAAAACTTTAGAATGAGTTGTAGCCGATTTTTTTTTTTTTTTTGTTAATGTAGTTTACATTTAGGTTCTACTTTTCATATGTCCTTTTTTTCTATGTAAAACATATGTAGATTTTTTTAAACTACGAGTATATACATATGTTCCATGAAAAGGCCCATTGAGAGAACAAAACGTGGGAAAATGTTCAAAGAGTATGGAAAGAGAGAGAGAGGGAGAGAGTGTGTGGTTGGTATGAGTAATGGCATGGCAGGTTGGGTTTGGACGAGTTGCATTTTTAATGACAAGCACACACCAAAAACTACAACACAGGAAGGCAAAAAAAAAAGACCAAAAGGAAAAATAGGATAATGGCAGAAAAAGTTATCCTTTGTATTGCATCAGTCAAATGTACACAAAGTTAGTAACAAATGTAAAAAAACCCTGGTCGTATATGATGAGGGCAATTTGGTTTGAAAAACATAAAAAAATCTGTTAGAGAAAGGATGCCAAGTGAAAGAATAAAATTTACATAATATAACCATGAAAAAGTTTGTTCTTAAAATTACTATCGAATATATAGTAACATTGAGAACCTGGTTGAAACAGCTGACTTGCACACATATGTATAGATTTTCAAATACACTTTCGTAGTAATAACTACCGCCTAGTAACCCAACACCCCATTTACACTTAGGCACGTAGGCAGGCATGCAGTAATTCTATACTATAGAACCCTACTATATAGTATCGAATTACTGCGTTAATTTGCATGCGGTGTATGGTAGTATGGAAGGTCACATTGCATCACATACAATGCAAAATGTGTAGAATTTTAAATACTATACGAAGAAATTAATTAAAAAATATATAAAGTAACCAAAAAATTTTAAGTAATTAAAAAAAAAAAAACAAAAATTCTAGGTTATGTTACTGTTCAAAATATCTTGAACAGAATTTTATGTTACAGAAGATTTGATTGTTGGAGTCATGGCACAATGAATAGGTAGTCCATTTAGAACAGCTGATGTCTTGATTAACTGTCAAAGTGCGTAATTCTACTAGAATTCGATGTGCAATGTTGCCAACCATATGAAATAATTTATGGGTCGATTACGGATGGCAACCAGAGTTTAGTTGCGTTGCCAGTTGCCAAATTTGCATTATGGACGGCTACTATTGTCAACTTCAGTTGCTTCAAATATAATTTTTCGGCAACCATTTATTTCTGGTTGCTGTTTATAATAACTGAACTTTATAGGCTTCCCATAATGGTTAATATTACTACAAAAGAGCAATTTGAGGTCACCCAAAAGTAGCACGTGGCATGCGGACTTTTGGTCAAACCAAAGCCACTATCGATGATGTGTGGAAGGCCATTTCAGAAGACCTTAACTGCTATGGCATTCCAAATGAATGGCAGAAAGTGGCGAACATCTTCTTTTGGGTCCATGATATGTACGTGTGTATCATCAATACATCCGACAACACCCTGGAACTTAGTTTTCGAATAAAAAAATGTTATTCTTCCCTTTTTACTCCTCCGTTAATTTGGATACAATCAAAATTTTACACAGTTTTTCCTCTATTAGCCGGATAACTTCGGCGAAAACCACCGACATTGTCAGTTGAGCCATGCCAAGGCTGAAGTCATTGCTATCAAAAAACATCAGAGCTGCACACATTTTTAAGAGAGGAGGAATTGCTGTTGACCGCCAGGCTTTTCGGAAATCAGGGTTTAAGGCTTCATCTATGTACACAACGGCATCTTGTGGTAGTCGAAAATACGCCTTCAAGCTAATATGAGCAGTTGATTGAACATTTCTCTAAACGTCAGCATCTACTTACAGAACTGATGGTAGTTCTAATAGATTTATCTCTTAAATGCCTTCTAATAAATCACACACCTTGAACATAATTTTCATCATCAAAAAATAGTTCCACTGAGCTTATCATCACATTTAATTAGTTGTTCTGAAATATTTCATTCAGTTTTTTGTTTGTTTACAATATTTCTAGTTGTAGAAATGTCAAAACAGTATTATCGACAGCAACTGAGAAAATTTGCTATTCATAATGTTAAGTTTTATTTCAATTGCGTTGCCAGTTGAACTCGCAACTGGAATTTGGTTGCTTTCCATAATCGACCCATTAAGGAAAACTTTGACAGATGATCGAGACAAAAACAAAGGTTGGAGTGTTTTAAGATAAGAGTCTAAAATTTCACATGCAACGCTGATAAGATTGTTGTGGTTAAAATTTTATGACACACACGATGGGAAAACTCTCCACAGATCAAATTCTATTATTAGAACAAATAGTTTACTGATAAGTATTTTGTGTTTGAGATTAGGCTAAGCAAGAGTATTTTAATTAGAACCTAAGGATAAATAATTTACAATAAAATCAGTGTCTTACAACCACCCAACAAGAGCGATCGGGAGGACCGTGTCTTAATTTCTTGTACAGACGAGGTGCGGCTGTCTGTATATTTTAACATTTTTGGTCCTTCGGAAAAACTGAGATTTCCCCCACAGAAATACGAACGAGAACAAATAAATAATATGTGAATAAAGAAGCGAGATCAGTGGGAAGAACGAGATCAGTGAAAGGAACGAGATCACATAAAAGGACGAAATCAGAAAAAAATAACTTTGGAATTAATGAAGTGAACCTAGTTCCAATCGTTCCTTTATCGGAATAGTTCTGATGAACTAGTTCGTTCTGGAATTACCAAGCTCTACGTCTTCGGACGGCTCACAAAAACGACGCATTTAAAGAGGTAATCACGCTGTGTTAAGCTTTCGCTTAACTTGCACGTGTTTTATTATCGAACTAAAGAAAAATAAACAAATCTCTTAATCTTGCGCATATGGTTTATGGTCTTATACCTTCTATTCTGATAGAAAGTGGACTAGCTGGAGGAGGAATAGCCTACAGTTTTTAAAGAGATAAAAAAACTCTACGGGGGACAAATACATTTCCAGATTCTTACCAAGTCTACAATGGAGTTGGGCACGAGGTAATGGAACGTTCGTATCTAAATTCTCCGCTAAAAGGACGATCATAGCTAAAGAAATGGAAATTTGTCACTTCCGCTTAGATCACAAAACGAATCAAAGGTCTTGACAACAGACATTTTGTTGTCGGTGAACTTCCACCCCGAGGATATCTGAGATCTGCAGAATTAAACGGTGAGAATATGTTGTCATATCCCCATGAGGACGAATCGGTAAAATGATAACCACTTACGAATTTCAAGAAAAAAAAATTAACACAGTGCAAGATTCATGCCAGGTCTGTGGTGAGGGGTTTCATATCTGCAAACAGAAGCGGTGGACGCAGATCGGTTAAATGATAGCGAATGTTAAGGAAAAAATAGAGTGTGGAAGTGAAATTGGAAACGACATAGTTGAACGTTCGTTTCTATGATTATCGCTTAATGGAATATCATATCTAAGGAAACCAAAGACTGTCTCGACAACAGACGATTTCAAAGGTGCACAACAAAACATCGACATAATGAATCGAACATTGCGAGCGGTAACAGCCACCTTTAAACGAATTGAGAAGTAGTCTGCCAAAGCGGGAGTGGCTGGAAATGGCGAGAAGACCAAGTTGATGGTATCAACGTACAAGTCGTTCAGTAGACTCGGACCAATTCTAGAACTTGAAATCTACAGCTTCGAGGTTGTAAATGATTTTATATACCTCGGTAACGCCATAAGCAAAACTAATAACATCAGCTTTGAAATCCGGAAAAGAATAGTGTTGGCCAACAGATGCTACTATGGTCTGGGTAAGCAATTCACAAACAATGTCATCTCTCGCCAGACCAAAATGACGCTCTTCAAGACGCTGATACTATCCGTACTGTTGTATGGGTCTGAAGCATGGGTACTTGCGCAAGCAAATGAGGTAGCACTTGCAGTGTTTGACGGTGTCGACGGTGAATATCGCCGTCGAATGAACCATGGGCGTATAACTATGCCAATGTGCGGTGATAGATGGTACATCTCCGCACATGACATAGTCAGACGTATCGAGCTTCAGCGACTACATTGGCTGGGTCATGTTGTGAGAATGGATGAAGATGCCCCAACTCAAAAGGCACATACAAGCGAGCCAAATGATGGTTCACGCAGAAGGGAAAGGCCACGAATTCGATGGAAAGATCAAGTGAATGACAACATCTCGGTACATGGTCTTTCAATTGGATAAACTGCGCTCAAGATCGACGCGCTTGAAAATATTTTTTAAACTCGGCTTATGGAACAAATTGTTCTGTCCCAAGCCAGCTAAGAAAGTAAGCATTCGTCTGATCCTTCGGAGACCAAATCCACTTCGTCGCTTCTGAGGAAGTGAAGGGTATGTAAGGCGTATCGCTCTAAGCATCAGTTCGCACTTGTTTCTACGGTTCATCATCCTTGTCAATTTCACCCGTTTTGGCAACTCGTTTTGAATCTCCCATCCTTTTATAAAATATCAACAAATTTGCACTTTAAAAAAAATTCGAAAAATTACTTTGTGAGTGACTACATCATGTTGTGATAATGTATGAGGATGTCCCTGCTCAAAAGTCATATAAAAGCGATATGGTTCACGCAGAAGGGCAAGGCTATGAATTCGATGGAAAGATCAAGTGGAAGAGAACATCTCGGAACATGGTCTTTCAATTGGACGAACTGCTCACAAGATCGACGTGCCTGCAGATCCTTTTTAAGCTCGGCTTTTGGAACAAAATGTTCTGTCCCAAGCCAGCTAAGTAACAAAGCATTCGTCTGCTCTTCCGCAGACCAAATCTTTTTCGTCGCTAATGGCAACACGTTTTGAATCTCCTATACTTTTATAAAATATGAACAAATTTGCATTTTAAAAAAATCCGAAAAAACTCTTTATGAGGTACTGACTGTCATCTCCAGCAGCGACTACATTGGCTAGGTCATGTTGTGAGAATGGATGAGGATGCCCCGGCTCAAAAGGCATATATATGCTACGAATTCGATGGAAAGATCAAATGGAAGGCTACATCAAGGAACATGGTATTTCAATTGTATAAACGGCTCAGAAGACCGACGCGCTTGGAAATCTTTTTTAAGCTCGGCTTATGGAACAAAATGTTCTATCCCAAGCCAGCTAAGAAAGTAAGTAATTTTTATATTTTACATGAATTTTCTAGTCCGCAAGATGCCCACCTAGAGAAAATATATTTTCGTATAGTGAAGTAGAGATTATTTAGTTAAACAGGGATCTATTATTTGTATACAGTCTACTTGTGATATGCCGTACTTATAGTAGAAGGTTTTTAAAACTAAAATGAGATATGCATTTTTTTATTGCCACATATATTTGGGTTAGATTTTTTAATGAAAAAAATGGGTTTGAAGGAATCTACAGAGCGTATCATTTTTTAAAGAACATCTTTCCAATATCCCGCAGATCGGAGATTTTGGAAAGAATATTTTTACAGAAGCCGACAATTGCTAATGACCTAGCCTAATATATTGTCTTATAGTAAAGGAGAGCTTATTTAGTTAAACAGGGATCATTTTTTTTGCATACAGTCCTCTTGTGATAAGTCGTACTTCTTGTGGAAGATGTTTTTGTAACTAAAATGAGATATGCTTTTTCTATTGCCACATGTGATATGTTTGGGTTAGATTACTTTACGAAAAAAAAATGTTTCACTAAAAAATTGGACGGAACCAACGTTTGCGATAAACTAAATTCAAAACAAGATTTTCTGGGCATAAGTCCGATCAAAAAACATTACACATTGTGAATTACATTGCATTTTCTAAATGCTTCTTTAAATATCACCACACTAACATCAATTCTCTTGAAATTCCCCCTACTCTCTATCTCTCTCCATGTTTCTCCCGTCATGAAAGGCCACTCATTGCATTATGCCTCTTGCAATGACAACATGCATGGCATTGCAATACCACCATTATATGTGTTACCTCCCCTACTCTCACACTCTTCTAAACTACACTCAAAAAGTTCCACAAAGAGAGGCTCTTGAATCAAAACACACAACGACTTTCGATGCATTTACTCCTCTACCTCAAATCACTGAACACAACACACCCATTCAGGTACACAAACATACAACGAAGTACTTCTGTGCACTCTTCAGCACTCTCAACACAAACATAGATTTTTGTTATAGTTGCAATTTCTCTATATTTTTCTTGGTAATTGTATTTGTTTTAAAACAAAATGCTGAGAAGAAAAATAACAAATAAACAAAGGGGAAAGGGAAGGGGAAAAAAGCAAAAAGGTAGAATCATAGTACCCCACCCCCACTGCAGCAACAACAATGCAAACAGGTGTGAAACGAAACCTGAAGGTCATCGATGACCTCGCCACATTTTGCTAATGAAAAATTTATGATTTGACCCATTTTTAGAATGGAATTTTCGTGTGTGGGGGTGCGGTTTGGGGGGAATACAGGAGGTTAGATTGTGGTTAGTGGAGGTTCTTGGTTTGCTTGTTAGCATTCCAACATGTTTTGCGGTTTCGTGAGAACACGAATGGGGTTGTAGTACATAAAATTTATATACGATATATATATATATATATATATGCATGTCCTTTCTATAAAATATATGGGACAAAGTTGTTAGAAATAAATTCAAGGTTGGGATATTTTTTATATAGAACACTCTCATACACACATAAATCTTCAAGGCATTTATTTGTATTTTTTCTTTCATTACCAGGTCAAACATGTTCAAGTCTTGCCAACTAGGTATGAATGAACAAAAAATAGTTTCTTAGTCTAAGTGTAACTAAGTTGGGTAGTGGTTATTTGACTCAACTTGATTTGTTTCTTTTAAAGGTCAACAAGGAGGCGTATAAGTTGTAATTAGAAATTTATTACTTATACGTATTTTGTGGGAAAGTACAGAAAAGCCAATAATAATTGCTTGGTAACCGCAAAAATGGCCAGGCTAAACATTTTTTTCAATGTCATAGACGTCAACGAGGAAAAATAAGCTATTGACAACCAATTGATGAGGAGGTGAATCGAAATTTCATATCAAATCTAATTTGACACGACGAAAAAATATTCTGAATCGATAAAGTTTTAGAATGAAAATATTGTCAACATCTTCAAAATACATATTTAAAATTTTGGGGAATATGGAGATCTTTCACGAAGCGACGATATGGCTTGGTATAAAAAAAAGTGCTTATCTTGCCATGGGTTTCTTGTGTAAAGGAGAGGGAATTCAGTTAAACAGAGATCTATTTTGGTATACATTCCATTTTTTCTTTCGGGCGCCATTATTATATGAATACTATCCTTAAATTTGGATCGTCCGTTCACGAAGCGAATAAAGTGAATGTCTTGATGTGGGTTTCTTGTGTAGATGGAGAGAATTTAGTTAAACAGATATCTATTTTTGAATACAGTCCACTTGAGATAAGACCCATTTTTCTTGTTGAAGGTTAGCACATCAAAATGATATAGGATTTTTATGTTGCCATACCACATGTGGCAAAAGAGTTAGATTAAAGGGAGAGACAATTTTTCTAAGTCGGGCGCCATTATTATATGAGGACTATCCTTAGATTTGGATTGTCCGTTTACGAAGCGAATAAAGTAAATGTCGGGATGTGGGTATCATATGCAGATCAGAAAGGATTTAGTTGAGATAAATTTAGTCTATGTGTTAAGAACTTTTGCCACATTTTCTATGTATTTTTTTTTCTAAATCGGGCGCCATTATTATATGAAGACTATCCTTAAATTTGGATGGTCCATTCACGAAGCTAATATGGTGAATGTCTTGATGTGGGTTTCTTTTGTAAAGGAGAGAGAATTAGTTAAACATGGATATATTTTTGTATACATTCCACTTGAGATAAGACCCATTTTTTCTTGTTTAAGGTTAGAGGACTGTAATGAGATAGGATTTTTCTTTCGCCACATGTGGTATGTTTGAGTTAGATCCACGGGAAAAAAATAATTCTCTAAATCGTGCGCCATTATTATATGGAGGCTTTCCTTAGATTTAAATCATCCGTTCACGAAGCGAATAAACTGAATGCCTTCATGTGGGTTTCTTGTGTAGATGGAGAGAATTTAGTTAAACAGAGATATATTTTTGTATTCAGTTCACTTGATATAGGATCCCTTTTTGTTGTTGAAGGTTAGTAAACCACACTTAGATAGGATTTTTATTTTGCCACATGTGGTATGTTAGAGTTAGATCAACAGGAGGACAAAAATCCCCAAATCGGGCGCCATTATTATGTGAAGACTATCCATAAATTTGGATCGTCCATTTAGAAGCGAATAAAGTGAATACCCTGATGTGGGTTTCTTGTGTAGATGAGAGAGAATTTAGTCAAAAGAGTATTTAAGAGTTAAGAACTTTTTCTAAAATGAGTTGAGATTTGTCTATTGCCACATGTGGTATGTTTGAGCTAGATTCACGGGAGAACAAAATTGATTAAATCAGGAGTCATTAATATAGGGATGATATACCAAAACTTAGACAGGTTTTTAAACATGTTTTTTCAAGGCCTATAAAATACCGTGGATTTTTTGAAAATATGTTTCTAAGGTTTCATCCATCCATCTCACAGTGTAGCTGATTTTTTAAGTCCTACAAACATTTTGCTCTGTTTGAAATCATATTTAATTGAGTTTCTATGGATGGGTTTAATGATTTAGCCGCATTTTCCAATTTTCCAATCGAATTGGATGTACGACGAAGTTCTGATATTTTGCAGATCTTTTGACATTCAGGATTCTTCAATGTGGAATTTTTTCGCAACACATTTTAAGTATTTTGGTGGTTGTAGCTGCATTCTCTCACCGAAGTTGTTGTATTTTGGCTTCATTGGACCTTGGCTGGCAAGAAACTTCTTTGCAGAGAATGAAGGATATAGGTTTATTCATTGACATAGGGCCCACATAAGAATCTCATCCCATTTTTGGTATTTTGATGGTCTTACGTATTTTTAAATGCCTTCATTGGCGTCTAACACTTTCTTAATTGGGCGCCACTATTATATGCTAGCTATATTTACAATTGCATCGATATTAGACCTAAGACGTTTATTTTATCTTCAAAATATAAATTAAGATGGACAAAATCTGAGTAATATGTGAAAAACTTCTCTAGTTAGGGAAACTCTTATATGCAGACTTTATTCTCCTTATCTAATTGGGCGCCAATTCTTTTACTGTAAAAATCGATTAATAAAACCTGACCAAAATCTATCAAATACCACAAGTAGTTGGAGAAATGATAAGAATTAGTTATATTGCACCCCATTTAATGCATTTGTTTGGAAAATATCTCAACAAAATCTTCAAGATATCGCTCAATCCAGTGGAAAACAAAATTCTCAAAATCGGGCGCCATTCTTATATGGAGAATTTACGTAGACGTTATTTAATTATGTTCAAAAATAATAACAATAAAATAAGTCGTTATTTAATTATGCACAAATCGAAAATATATTGATTTACAGTTAAATTCGTTGGCGCCTTTCATGTTCTAAATTGTGCGCCACTCATATATGCAGACTACATATATAAACATGGACCGATATTAGAATAATTTTTTGTAAGACGTTTATTTTACCCTCTGAGAATCCAAAATATTAATTGAGTTGGACATAATTTAAGTATCGGGTAAAAAAGAAATTCACACGTTGGGCGCCATATTTATAAGCAGACTATATCTAATTTTGAATTGATTTTTTTTTGCCAAGACGTTTATTTTATCCACTAAGAATCCAAAATGGTAATTGAGTAACATGTTAAAAAATTCTTTAATTGGGCGCCAATCCCTTTTTGGTAAAAATCGATTAATAAAATCGGACTAAAATCTATGAAATAACTCAATTAATTGGGGAAAATGTGGAAATAGGTTTTATTGCACCCCATTCAATACATTCGTTTGAAGGAGGTCAAAATCTTTCGTATATCTCTAATCCATTAGAGAAAAAATTCTCAAAATCGGGTGCCATTCTTATATGGAGGATTTACGTAGATTTAAATCGACATTTCAAAAATTGTTGTAGGACGTTATATAATTATGTACAAATCGAAAATATATTGGTTTACAGTCATTTTCTTAATTGGGCGTCAATATTTTCTTAATTGGGCACCACTCCTATATGAAGACTACATATCTAGACATGGACCGATATTAGGATTTATTTTCGATAAGACGTTTATTTTAGCCAATGAGGATCTCAAATAGATATGAAGTTTAAAAAAGCTAAGAAACATTTAAAAAAAAATTCTCCAATTGGGCGCCACTCATATACATTTTTCAGTAAAAACCGATCAAATAACAAAAATGTGGAAATAGGTCACAAAATTTATCAAATCCAATGGAGATTAAAATTCTCTAAATAGGGCGCCTTTCTTATATATATGGAGGATATACGTATATATGGATCTTTATTGAAAAATTACAATAAGACGTGCTTTTTATTACTGTCAATCCTGAAAATAATTATTTTCAGCCAAATGTGTTGGCGCCTAAAATTTCTTAATTGGACGCCACTTCTATATGCACTCTATATGTAGGTTTGGACTTATATTAGATTAATTTTTGTTAAGACGTTTATTTTACCCACAGAAAATGAGTTTTAGAAAATCTGAAATATAAAAAAAACTCACTCTTAAATGCAGACCTAATTTAGACTTTGAACAATATTAGACCGATTTTTGTAAGACGTTTTTTTCAACCTCTGAAAATCCAAAATAGTAAATGAGATAAACAAAATCTGAGTTACATTTCAAAAAAGTCTGTAATTGGGCGCCAATCCTTTTTCAGTATGTGCAGACTTGACTATGACCGATATTAGATACATCTTTTGGTAAGACGTTTATTTTACCCAATGAGGATCCCAAATATTAATTGAGTTGAAAAATCTGAGAAACATGTAAAAACCGTTTTTCAATTGGGCGCCACTCTTAAATGCAGACAATATTTAGCCTTTAAACGATATTAGACTGATTTTTGGTAAGACATTCATCCCACTAAGAGTCTAACATATTTACTTACAGTCAATTGAATTGAAACAATCTAAGTAAATTTTTAATAAAATTCTTAGATTGGGCGCCAACACATTTTCAGTAAAATCGATAAATAAAATGAGACTAATATCGAACTCAAATAATTCGGGAAATTTTTTGAAATTACCCAACTTTGGTCTAATATAGTTTAAAGTCTAAATATAGTTTGCATATTAAAGGGGAAAACACATAAGAGGACTTCAGGCTTGGTATGTTAAGTTGGCTTTAGTATTGTACAAGAATAAAGGAGAACGGCGTCCAAAATTAAGTTTGACTCTGATATTCCTTTATAAATTGATATTTCATACAAAACCACCTTATTCAGGCCAGGCCTGAATCCTTGTATGTGTTTCCTCCTTAAGAGTGGCGCCCAATTGGAGCATTATTTTTTATGCAACTCCGATTTTTCCAACGCAATATTTTGGATACTCATCCTACCAAAAAAAAAAAAAAAAATGATTACAATGTCAGTCCATGTCTAGATATAGCCTACATATAAAAGTGGCGCCCAATTAAGAAAATGTATATACATGGACCTTCGAGCCAAATCATACTATTTCATATTAAATCCTTATAAAATCCCCACATCGTATGTGTTTCCTTCTCAAGAGTGGCGCCCAATTGGACCATTATTTTTTATGCAACTCCGATTTGTCCAACGCAATATTTTGAATACTCATCCTACAAAAAAAAAAAAAAAATGATTACAATGTCAGTCCATATCTAGATATAGCCTACATATTAAAGTGGCGCCCAATTAAGAAAATGTATATACATGGACCTACTATCCAGACCATAGTATTTCATATTAAATCCCTATAAAATTCCCGCAATTGTCCCTAGTTAAACCCAAAATCACACCACTGAACACCACCACACTTGGACAACTCATTACAAGTGAATGAACAATAAAAGGAAAGGAAAAGAAGAAGAAGAAAGAAAATGCACACACTATGTCATTGTTCTCAGGAACTTTTGTTGTTTTTGTTTTTTGTTTTCTATTTATTGTTCTTGTCATTGCCTCTTCAAAAAAAAAGGAAATTAAATATCAAAGGCACCATGAATGGTGGTTAGAAATATGACGTACTAAAAATTCCATTCCAAGCAACAATATGGGACAGTAGAAGAAGAAGAAGAAAACGATGAGAGAATAAATATGTTCTCCTCCTCCCCATTATGGTCTTGAATTCTTTCATTGACCAGCAAACAAAAATGGGTTTTCCCATTTGTTATTGATGTATGACATTTCTCACCCACCACTACACCCAACTGATTTACACTTTACTTTTCTTTTTGTAATGTGAAAAATCAAGAAGAGAAAGAAAAAAGCATAAAAACCAAACAATAACAAAAAAATTATTGTTGACCATGGCCGACCAAAGCAAATCCACCATTGTGGCCATGTCCATGGTTATAGTAAATCGTGATTATTTCTTAGCTATTACGATTTTGGTTTAGAAATTAAAACAAGAAGAAAAAATGCAACAACAACAACAACAACAATAAAAATTACAACAATGCTTACAATGTCATTGAGCATTTAGTAAAAAAAAAAACAACAACAACAAATCTGAAATTTAATATGAAGGTTGTTTTTATGTGCATGACATTTGGTGACGCTGAGTAGAATGAAATGGGCTGTGTGAATGGTGTATTATTGGCAAAAATGATCTATATCAACCATTAATTGGGCGCCACTCTTACATGGAGAGTATAACAAAAATAATAATTGTTTTTGGAAAAGACCTTTTAGCTATATGGAACTAACAAGGATTTCTTCTTCTCCTTCAGGACAAACCAAAATATAACAAGTGAAAAAGCGATAAGTTCGGCCGGGCCGAACTTTGGATACCCTCCATAAAGGGAAAACGCCAAAAAGTGGATTTAAGAACTCTTTTCTACAAACCGATTATGTAAACCATTATACGACTTTCAGAAAGTTTTAATGGATAATTACACCCTCAGCCATATGACTAATGAGGGTGTATACACTTTGACACGTTGAAAATGAGCCTCATCGAAATATTGGTTCTAGACCCCATGTTTCTTTGGACCAAATTTGTTTCAGAAAATTTTGATTTCATCCAAACTTTGCCCATCATATTATTTCTCCCAAACTTAGTTTAAGTTCGAAGGTGGGGAATATCGGTCCACTCCATCTGGTAACTCCCACAGAGGGGAGTTACCACTATATATGAGCTATAACCCGCATTTAGGCCTAATGCGGGTTATAGCTCATATATAGTGTTCATTATCGAACCATATGCTCTAGTTTTTTATATCGAACCAGTTTTTTTTTATCTTAGAACCAAACCCAAAACGCGGAACACATCAAATAACTATTTTAATATAAAAAAGGGGGTTATGTGGGGACTACCCCAAAATTTGATGTGTTACCATATACGACTACTGAATACCAAATTCCAAAGCATTCAGTGGAAAAACGCTCCAAGATACCGAAAATTGGGGGTACCCTTATATGGGGGCTATCTGCAAAAAATGGACCTCTATTTATAATTTTTTGTGTAGAGATTTTGGTACCTACTAAGAACTCAAAATACTAAATTAAAGCCAATTCGGTGGAAAATTACGATCAAAATCCTCAAAATACTGAAAATTAGGAGGTACCGTTATATGGGAGCTACCAGAAAAAGTGGACCTATATTTATAATTTTTTGTGGAGACATTCAGTGCCCAATATGAACCCATTGTATCACATTTCTGCGAATTCGGTTTAAAAACGTGCTCAAGAACCGAAAAATACCGAAAATTAGGGGGGGGGGGGGGTACCGTTATATGGGTGCTACCTGAAAAAGTGGACCTATATTTATATTTTTTTGTGGCGACATTAAGTACCCAATAAGAACCCAATGTACCAAATTGCAGCGTATTCGGTTGAAAAACGCGCTCAAAAACCCCAAAATACCGAAAATTGGAGGGTACTGTTATATGGGAGCTATGCCTAAACGTGGACCGATATATCCCATCTTCATACTTGACCTGCCTGCAAACAAAAGACAATCCTATGCAATCCTATGCAATCCTATGCAATCCTATCCAAGCGTATTCGGTTGAAAAATGCGCTCAAGAACCCCAAAATATCGAAAATTGGGGGGTGGCCGATGTATCCCATCTTCGAACTTGACCTGCCTGCAGACAAAAGACAATCCTATGCAAATTTTCAGCACCCTTCAGAAGATAGCGTGATTACAACAGACGGACAGACGGACGGACATGGCTAGATCGTCATAGAATTTTACCCTGATCAAGAATAAAGTATATAGGATCGGAAATGAATATTTCGATGAGTTACAAACGGAATGACAAAATTAATATACCCTCCATACTATGGTGAAGGGTATAAAATTACTACTAATTTTAGTGAACAAATCTCAACTTAGTAGGTTGTCCCATAAGTTTCTTCCGCGCCACGCTATGAATGAGTCTGACTATGGCTATGCTTATATAAACATGCAGGCGTATCTCTTAGCCCTTTATGGCATCGGTTTTAGTCGTCCCAGATCTCTTTCAAAGTACATTTCGTTGATGACAAAGCCTCTTTTACAATTTTTTCTGTCCCGTTAAATATGGAGAACCAAAAGAAGCATTTACGGGATGTTATGATTCATTCCTTAAAAAAAGGCAATCCTGCAAAGGACACTGCGGAGGAGATTTGCACCATTTACCGGAGTGGTACTACGACTATTAGGAACGTCCACAATTGGTTTAAGAAATTTAGAGCCGCAAATTTTGATTTGCAAGATGAAGACCGCAGCGGCGGGCCAGTAACGACGGCTGCGGATATTATCAAGACTTTGCTCGTTGAAAATCTGCACTAACATTCCCAAGACAACGGTACATAGGCATTTGATCAAATTGGGCTATGCAAATCGGTATGAAAAGGGAAGAATCTTATGGGACAATCTAATATTTTTTAATTGGGCGCCATTTGAATAAAATGTAAGTTTTAATCTCATCGATTGGAATCAATTGATAAAATATGCAAATCCCATAAATATAACCCCAAAGCATTTATGAAATTGTGTAAAAAAACTGGAGAACCGTATAGGTTATTTTTGCAAAATTCTTTGATATTTTTTGAAAATTCAAAATATCTTAACGCATTTATCTTTTATATGGATGATATATCCAAATATGTATAATTTTTAGCAGCGAAGAACCTCAGCTGCTTCAATGCAGCCAATTCGATTGAAACTGTTGCAATATAACCTCAAAATGTCATTTAATTGGGCGCCATTTGTAAAAGAGAGCTCACAAAAATCCAGAATTCAATCAAATTAGCTGTAATTTGGCATTTTGGTTTATAATTGGATAGAAAATCTCCCTACTAAAAATTATCGAAATTGGTCCACATTTTCGTATAGCTCCCATATAATGGTACCTCTCAAATTTCAGTATTTTGGGAATTTTGAAAACATAATTCAACAGAAATTGCTGTAATTGTGTTTTTTAGATTCTCATGGTATATCACATCTCCGTACCTCCAACATTTCGGTGTTTTGGGGAGCTTGAGCTCGTTTTTCTATCGATTTGGCTGTAATTTGGTATTTTTGGTTCTCAATCGGGAGAAAATGTTTCTACCAAAAATTATTACAATTGAACCAAGTTTCAGGGTAGGTCCCATATAACCGTAACCCCATTATTTGGTATTATGGGGGAGCTTGGGCACGTTTTCTAACCGAATTGGCTGTAATTTGGTATTTTGGGTTCTCATAGTGTAGCACATCTCCGTACCAAAAATTATTAATATTGACCCAAGTTTCAGGATAGGTCCCATATAACGGTACGCCCATTTTCCGTTTTTTTGGGGAGCTTGGGTACGTTTTTCAACCGAATTGGCTGTAATTTTGTATTTTGGGTTCTCGTTGGGTAGCAAATATTTCCACCAAAAATTATCAAGATTGATCCATATTTAGGGGTAGCCCCCATAGAACGGAACCCCCAATATTCGGTATTTTGGAGATTATGGACACATTTCCAATCTAATTGGCTGTAATTTGGCATTTAGGGTTCTCATGGTATAGCACATCTCCGTACAAAAAATTATTAATATTGACCCAAATTTCAGGATAGGTCCCATATAACCGTACTCCCATTATTCGGTATATAAATGGCGCTTGGGCACGTGTTTCAATCGAATTGTCTATAATTTTATATTTTGAATTCTTATTGAGTAGAAAATCTCCCCACAAAAAATTGTCAATATTGTGTCAAGTTTCCGGGTAGTTCCCATATAACGATACCCCCATTTTTCGGTATTTTGGGGGGCTTGGGCACGTTTTTCAACCGAATTGCCTTTATTTGTATATTTTGAATTCTCATTGAGTAGAAAATCTCTCCACAAAAAATTATCAATGTTGGGTCAAGTTTCCGAATAGTCCCCATATAACCGTACCTCAATTATTCGGTATTTTGGGGGAGCTTGGGCACGTTTTGAAACCGAATGACCTGTATTTTGATTTTTTTTTTTGGTTCTCGCTGGGTAGCAAATATTCCCACCTAAAATTATCTTTATTGGTCCAATCTTAAGGGTAATCTCCATAGAACGGAACCTCCCAAATTTCGATATTTTGAGGATTTTGTGTAAGGTTTTCAACTGAATTAGGTCTAATTTGATATTTTGTGCTCTCTTTGGATGTCAAATCGCCCTACTGAAAATAATCAACATTGGCCCACGATTCGGGGTAGGCGCCATATAAGGTATCCCCATTGTTCCGTTTGTTGTTGATCCGAATTGGCTGTAATTTGATATTTTTGGTTCTCGTTCTGTTGCAAATATTCCTGCCAAAAATTATCAATATCGGTTAACGGTCTGGTATAGCTCCCATATAACAGCACCACCCAATTTGGGAATTTAAAAAATATGGCTCCAGCTTCTGGGGATTTTTTTATAGAAAAAAATTGGTCCCCAGGTCACCGATCCCCAGTCTATTGGAGATTTTTTTCTATATAAAAAATGGTCCCAAGTTACTGGGTATATATTTTTTTTATTTGGTCCCAAGTTTATTGAATTTTTTTTCTATAGAAAAAAATTTCGAAGCTCAGTTCTACTGGGCGATTTTTTTCTATAGAAAAAAATTTCGAAGCTCAGTTCTACTGGGCGATTTTTTTCTATAGAAAAAAATTTCGAAGCTCAGTTCTACTGGGCGATTTTTTTCTATAGAAAAAAATTTCGAAGCTCAGTTCTTCTGGGCGATTTTTTTCTATAGAAAAAAATTTCGAAGGTCAGTTCTACTGGGCGATTTTTTTCTATAGAAAAAAATTTCGAAGCTCAGTTCTACTGGGCGATTTTTTTCTATAGAAAAAAATTTCGAAGCCCAGTTCTACTGGGCGATTTTTTTCTATAGAAAAAAATTTCGAACCGCAGTTCTACTGGGCGATTTTTTTTTTCTATAAAAAAAAATTTCGAACCGCAGTTCTACTGGGCGATTTTTTTTCTATAGAAAAATATTTCGAACCCCAGTTCTACTGGGCGATTTTTTTCCATAGAAAAAAAATTTCGAACCCCAGTTCTACTGGTCGATTTTTTTCTATAGAAAAAAATTTCGAACACCAGTTCTACTGGGCGATTTTTTTTCTATAGAAAAAAATTTCGAACCCCAGTTCTACTGGGCGATTTTTTTTTCTATAGAAAAAATTTCGAACCCCAGTTCTACTGGGCGATTTTTTTCTACAGAAAAAAAAATTTGAACCCCAGTTCTACAGGGCGATTTTTTTCTATAGAAAAATATGTGATTTCCTAATTTTGTATTTTTTTAATGTTATTTTACCCAACCTCTTTCATTTTTAAGGTTATAAAATTCTCTCCTTAGGATTTTAATATTCCAATTAGTTTATGTTTATTAGAGATTACATTTGTACAAAACAACAACAACATTTGGGAATTCCGTGCCATTTAAAAAATCAGATATCCTTTGATGTCAATCTACACTCCCCACTTGTCTCAAATCCCCACTCAACATTTATGCAAGTAAACAAGCAGCAATTTACTTTGATATACGTATGTGTGTGTGTGTGTGAGAGAGATTGTGTGTGCCTGTGTATTCCCCAAGAGGAGTGTAGCTGATATGTGTTGATGATATTTAACTTAAATTACAATCACAACAACGACAACAACTTAATTTTTTTCTAAATAAAAAAAACAAAATCTTCATTATCAAGTGTCTTTCTGTGGAAGTCCTGGTTGTGGGTCCTTGTAAAAAAATTCTATTTGATTTTTTTGCTAGTACTCAACTTTCCACTTGATGACTTCTTAAGGACCTGGGTTTGTTTGCTTTTATGCCGTGGCTATAACTGCAGGGGTGGAGGGAGTGCCAGAAATAATAAAAAAAACATTTTGAGTTAATGAGGAGAAAGAAGCGAGGGAAAGAGAGGGGAGAGAGTGGGAGAAGTGTTAGGGGAGTTTATTTATATCACTGCTTAGTTTTTTTTTGTTTTCTCCCAGGGGATTGGAGCTTTGAGGATTATGTTATGACAAGCCATGTGTGTGAGTGCGTGTATGTGTGTGAGGTTCTTGTTGGAAAAGTGATTTAATGGCAAAATAATTTCCAAAAGGATTTCTGCTTCTTCTTCTGTCTGAATTAATGAAGAGACCTTGTATCTAATCTAATGAAATTTTGAAGGAACACAAAAACAGCAACAACATCAACAAATCATGAACACACACACTCACTCACACACACATAGAGAGAAAGCCTGAAACGCCAAAATCAATAAAACAAATTTGCATAATGTATGTACCCTACATTTGATGTTGTTGTTGTCGCTTGTTATATACAACTATGTATATACATGCATTTGTATATATGTATATATGTTGTGTAGTATATAGGCATGTCCTTTGAGTATATACAACAACAACAAAGACATGGCCATAACAAAAAAGAAAAGAAAAATAGAAATGAAAAAAATAGTAACTGAAAAAACCCATCAACTAAAGGAATTTTTGTTTTCTGGGGAGGGGAGAGGAGGAGTGGGGGATTTTGGGGGTTGTTTTTGGGATATTTGATGGAATTTGAAGGGTAAAATAAATAGTAAAACTATTGGAATTCCATAACAAGGAAAATTTCAGGAAGAGTGATTTTAATTTTCGATACTTTTAATTTTTTTAACTCCTCAAAAAATTGAGATTTTGAAGGGGATTTAAACTCGAGTTCCAGAATTTTGAAAGTCGTATTCCTCCTCCTATTAAAGGAAGAGAGGGATTATAATTTTCAACACTTTAACTCCTCAAAAATTTCAGATTTTGAAGTGGATTTAAATTTGAGTTCCGGAATTTTGAAGGTTATATTCCTCCTCCTATTAAATTTTAATTTTTCAAACGGTTTTTTTGGAATTTGAAGGGAAATAATACTGTTGGAATTCCATAATATGAAAATTTTGAGTAGGGGAAAATTTTTTTTTTTCATTTCCTACTTTTGATATTTTGGACTCCCTAAAAAAGGAGGTTTGGCATTTAGTTCCAGAATTTTTTAATGCCTTTAATACTCCTTATCCTATTCTTATTATATTTTTTTATTTTTCTGGCGAATAATAAAAAAATATAATAAGAACAGGAAATTTTCGTGGAGAGGGATTTAAATTTTCGATACTTTCCATTTTTTCTAACTCCTCAAAAAGTAGGGATTTTGAAGTGGTTTTAATTGGGAGTTCTTCCTTTTCCTCCTATTAAATTTTAATGTTTTCAGACTGATTGTTTTTTTTTGTTTGTTTGGAATTTGAGAGATAAAAAGCGGGATTTTTTATTTCACTTTCGATACTTCTGACTCCTTAGATAAGAACGTTCGAATTCCAGTTCTAGAATTTTTTTAATACCTTAATAGTCCTTCCCCTATTCTGATAATTTTTTTATTTTTCTTATTCCTAAAAAAAGAATGTTCGAATTCCAGTTCCAGAATTTTTTTTAATCTGATATTTTTTTTTATTTTGCTGACTCCTTAAAAAAAGGAGCTTCGAATTCCAGTTTCAGAATTTTTAATGCCCTAATAATCCTACTCGTATTCTGATATTCTTTTCTATTTTTCATACTGCTTGATTTTTTGTTTGTTTGTTGTTTTTTTTTTTTGAAAGAGGATTTCTATTATCTTCCTTCGTTAATTTTGATTTCTGCGACTTTTTCCGATTACTCGACAAAATTGTGATTTTGAAGGATTTTTATTAAAATTGTTTTTTTTTTTTTTGTTTTGAAAGAGGATTCTTTGTTATCCTCTATTAATCACAAAATTTGATTTTCCAGTTTTTTAATATTGTGATTATTCAATAAAATTGTGATTTTGAAGGCGATGATTTTTTAAAAAATATTTTTGAGGTCAACAATAGGTGTGGATTTTTTTAAAAAAATTATTTTTTGAGGTCAACAAAAGGCGTGGATTTAAAAAAAATTTTTTTAAGTCAACTATAGGCTTGGATTTTTTAAAAAAATATATTTTTTGAAGTCAACAGGGATAAAGGATTTATATTATCCTCCATAAATAACGATTTTTTCGCTTGCATAAAATTTGTGATTTTGAAAGTGATTCGCAATAGTTTCAATAATTTTTTAAAATAGACTTTTTATTGTTCTCCAAAAATAACAAAGTCCGATAATTTCGATTTTCCGCTTACCCAAAAAGATGTGATTTTGAAGAGGGGTGCGTATTAGTTTCAGAATGTCTCACTTCTCTTATTTTTTACTATAATTTTCTAATCTTTTTTTCTTTGAATCTAAATTTTTATCATTCTCCATAAACCAGAAATTCGATAAATTCGATTTTTCCGATTACATAAAAAATTGCGATTTTGAAGAGGGTGCGTATTAATATTGCCTCACATATTTTTTTCTACTTTTCAAACAGCTTGATTTTTTAAGAGGATTATTTTGTTATCCTCCATAAATAAAGAAAATGATAATTTCAATTTTTCCGCTTACACAAAAAATTGTGATTTAGAAGGGGTGCGTATTAGTTTCACAATGTCTCACTCGTCTTATTTTTTATTATAATTTTTTAAAGGATTCCTTTTTTTGAAGCATAATTTCTATTATTCTCCATAAATCAGAAATTCGATAAAGTTTTGCGATATCTCACTCAGAAGCATTTTTATTCCAATTTTTCTTACACCTCGAAAAATTTTGATTTTTGATTTTTTTTATTCTTTCTATTCTCATTTATCTTTCTCTTTATTTTATTATTTTCTTCGTATCAGCTTCACTCACTCCCCTTATTTTTCATATAATTTCGATTTTTCCTAATCCTTGAAAATATTTGATTTTAAAATTCGATTTTTACTATTATCTCTATTTATTTTTTTTTTTGGATTTTTCCTAATCCCTGAAATTTTTTTATTTTCAAATTCAAATTTTTTACCCCTACTCTTATTTATTTTTTCTTCATTTATTTATTTTTTTGTGTAAAAAAATTCCCATTTTTTTCGATTTAGTTTGACTCCCTTATTTTTTATATAATTTAGATTTTTTTCCTAATCCCTGATCTATTTTTTTATTTTTTTTCGTGTAAAAAATTCCCTTTTCTTCCTTTTTTCTATTTATTTTTATTATCATTTTCCTTTATTTCCATTTTTTATTTGAAAAAAAAAAGAATTATTCATTTTCCCAAACTTACCCAACACAAGGCTCGTATCACAACTTGGGGTTTCATGACAAAGGACAGTGGATCGAAGGCTCCACCAGCCTTGCCACCCCCATAGGCTCCGCCAGCATTCATATTTAATATTTGATTTAGCATATCCATTTTGGCTTACAGCAACAACAACAAATTTTCTTTAAAAATATTTTTTTCAAAAAAGGAAATCCTTTCTCCTTTTTTTAAACCACAAAAAATCGATTTAATCTTTTTGCTATTGAATTTTCACAATTATTTTGCACTGATTTTTTTGTATTTTTTCGCTTTTTTGCTCTTCTTCTTTTTTTCGTTCTCTACACTTTATGTAATTTTTTGTGGGGTATTTATTTTTCTTTTTTTCTCAAGCTCTAGTGTAAATAATTGCCTTCAAATCCTGTAGTTTTGCTGGCAAAAAACACACAGTCTCACACACAAACATACACAGAGAGCAGCAGCAGCAAAAGAGGAAACAACAACAATAAAAAATGTCTTTGGTTGGGTTTTTTTCTTCTATTCTTCTTTTTCTGCCTTTAAAAATCCAAGCAGAACTGTTACGTTTTTTTGTCCAGTTGTATTAGTTTTTTCTATTATCTCAGAGTGGCGGAGGGGAGTCCAAAACGAGCAGAGAGCAGCAGCTTCCTTCCTTTGTTTGTTGTCTCAACTCTCTTCAAAAGTATACTAACGGCTATTGTGTGTGCTTTCTAATGGCAATAATAGTCTTAGTTGTAGTAGTAGGATGTATTGTTCGTGTTCTTCTTCTTTTTCTTATAAGATAACTTTCGTTCAGAGCGCGCAAGCAGTACTCTGTTATGATTTTGGCATGTACAACTATGCAAGGCAACACACGAACACACACACAATTCTCTAGGTTATAATAACGGGTTGAGTATTTTCCTTCTGAGAAAGCGAAGGAGAGAGAGTGTGTGATAGAGAGCTGCAAAGTCACACTGAGTTAGAGAGGGTGGCTGGCTTGGTTGGTTAGTTGGCTGTCTGGCTTTGTTTGACTCTGGGTTGTGAGTACACAAAACACACACCCACACACACAGATACTAACAAAAGCAAAAATCTCACAAGTAACTGTGCCTTGGTGGCGTATACGTAGTGATTTTATTGATAAATATTTATTTTTAATGCATTTGTTTTAATAAAAAATTATTTTTCATTTATTTTTATTATTTTCTACTCTCTCTTGATTATATAATTTTTATTATAATTTATTTGTATTTTTCTCTTTATACTCTTTGCAATTTTTTTTTTTGCAAAAGAGCGAGTTACTATTTTATATCGTTTTTGAAGCGCGCCTTTGTTTTTCGTAACAAATACCAAATCGAACTGAATTTCTGATTTTCATCTATTCATGTTTGAGCAAACAACAAATGTTTTTCTTACATTGACAAGTGAGGATTTGGTAATAAAAAATGATGGGAGAGCTTTTTTGAGAAAGCAAATATTGATATACTATAAATAAAAAAGCTTACGAAGAAACTACCCCTAAAATTTATATTCAGAAAGGGAAGTGAAAAACAATCGCCTAACGTAAAAGACGTTAAATTTTAAATATATTTATATATTTTCGCTGGAAAACTCTATAAGGCGTTGATTTTTTAGGAATATTTTTAGAGATTAGGATTTTTTTAAATTATTTTTCAGGAACCTATATAAGGCGTGTATTTTTATACCCTTCACCACACTGTGGTACAGGGTATTCTGTCTTTGTGCATATGTTTGTAACAGGCAAAAGGAAACGAGATAGACCCATAGTTCCTCTTGAGAATATGCATAGAATCACTTTCTCAGTCGATTTATGCATGTCCGTCCGTCTGTTGGTGTTAAATTGTAAACAAAGTACTGGTCTCATTTATAATCCGAATTGACTGAAATTTCGCACAGCTAATTTATTTGTCCCAAGGACGAACCCTATTGAAATTGGAAAAAAATCGGTTCGAATTTAGATATTGCTCCCATATATATGTTCGTTCGATTTAATGTAAATGGTGCACCAAGGTCCCTATATATCTTGCGATTTGCCGAAATTTAGCATAGCGTACTGAATTAAGAGTAGAATGATGTGTGTAAAGTTTCGTGAAAAACGGTTCAGATTTAGTTATAGCTCCCATATATAATTTCGTCCGATTTAAGGTAAATGGTGCACTAAAGTCCCTAAATGTCTTTCGATTTGCACGAAATTTGGCATAACGTACTGAATTGAGCCTAGAATGAAGTCTGTTAAGTTTCGTGAAAATCGGTTTAGATTTGGAGATAGCTCCCATATATAGTTTCGTCACATTTTATGTAAATAGTGCACCAAAGTCCCTATATATCTTTCGATTTGCACGAAATTTGGTATAACGTACTGAATTGAGCCTGGAATGATGTCTGCCAAGTTTCGTGAAAATAGGTTGAGATCTTTAAAGTAAAAGGTGCATCAACGTCCCTAAATATCTTGCGAATTGCACGAAATTTTACATAAGGTACTGATTTGAGCCTAGATTGAAGTCGGCCAAATTTCGTGAAAATCGGTCCAGGTTTAGATATAGCTCCCATAAATAGTTACGCCCGATTTTATGTAAATGGTGCACCAAAGTCCCTAAATATCTTTCGATTTGCACGAAATTTGGCACAACCTACTGAATTAAGCCTAGAATGACGTATGCTAAGTTTCGTGAAAATCGGTTCAAATTTAGATATAGCTCCCATATACCTTTTC
>NW_026884572.1:0-56564 GCF_032173495.1 Musca vetustissima
GTATAAATATAATATAAATTAATGTAACAAATGTCAGATCGCGCGTCGAATCAGTGAAATGTTAAACATTGCAATTTTTTTGGATGAAATTCATTAAACATTGATACACAACATAAATAACACTGTGTGACAAAATCGAGGTCATGGTCTTGGGATCGGAAAATTCACATTGGGGATGAACGAACTTGGTGAGTATATAAAAACCCCCAGAAGGAAAAATTCATCATAGGTCAAAAATCGGAGATATGGCGTGATAATTTTTTTGCTGGCGACCCTATTATACAGAAGAGATAGTTACATATTTTGATCTGCAGCTATTGAATGTATGAATGAAGATAACAGTGAAATTGCATGAGGAATTGGTGAAGAACATTTCGTTCTGCTAACTCTATTCATGCTTCAGATCAATATTTATCAATAATGTTGTAGGGTAATATCAGCGTCTTGTAGAGTGTGAGTTTGATCTGGCGGCAGGTGGCCTTGCTTTTGAGTTGCTTACACAGATCATAGTAACATCTGCTTATCCTACGCCGAATTTCAAAACTGATGTCATTAGTTTTATTTATGGCAGTACCATGGTATATAAAATCCTTAATTACCTCGAATATGTAGTTCTCAAGTGCCACAGTTGGTCCGAGCCTACTGGACGTCTTGCGCCTTGATACCATCAGCTTGGTCTTTGCGCCATTTACTGTCAGTCCCACTTTGGCAGACTCTCTCTCCATACGTTTAATGGTGGCTGTTACCGCTCGAAATGTTCGACCCAATATCGATGTCGTCGATATGTGCGAGTAACTTGTGCTGTTTGGTTAACAGACTGCTATTTCTGTTCACCTTTGTCTCTCGTATGAATTTTTCCAGCAGTATGGTCACAGGATCAACTGTCACCTTGTATGAACCTCGTTCGGTATTAAAGGGCTCCTAGAGGTACTTCTTCAACTTTCACTGCTGACCCTGTGCCACTCAAAGTTATCCTGCATAGCGGTATCAATTTTGCAGGAATGCCGAACGCACGCATGGCTTTAAACACTTCTGAGCGGATTGGGCTATCGAATGCGGCTTTATAGTCGACGAATAGGTGGAATGTGTCGATATTTTTCGTGCTTTTTTTTTCAGGAGTTGACGCAGATTGAAAATCTGGTCAATGGTGGATTTACCAGGACTGAAGCCGCATTGGTATGGTCTAATAATATCATTGACAATTGGCTTCAGTCGTTTACACATCACTCTGGATAGTAGTTTATATGTGATGGGAAGAAGACTTATTCCTCTATAGTTAGCACATATCGTCTTGTCGCTTTTTTTGTGCACGGGACACAGGATGCTGAGGTTCCAATCATTGGGCGTGCCAAATTGTACAAATCAGCTGGTGAATGCTCCTTACCACCATCTGACCACCGGTATTGAATAGTTCGGCTGGTAATCCATCGACACCAGCTGCTTGTTCTTGTTCTTTAGCCGATTAATTACTACTCTGACCTCATCTTAGTTAGGTGATATACACTGTATACCGTAATCTCTTATTGGTTCTGAGATATCTTCTTCACCGCCACTATTTGATACCAGAGCTTTTCAAAAAGCTCTTTCCAGATTCTCAACACGCTATCGACACCAGCTGCTTTATTGTTCTTTAGCCGATTAATCGCTACTCTGACCTCATCTAAGCTAGGTGATATACACTGTATACCGTAATCTCTTATTGGTTCTGAGATATCTTCTTCACCGCCACTATTTGATACCAGAGTTTTTTGAAAAGCTCTAGTGGCGGTGAAGAAGGTATTGAATAGTTCGGCTGGTAATCCATCGACACCAGCTGCTTGTTCTTGTTCTTTAGCCGATTAATTGCTACTCTGACCTTATTTTAGCTAGGTGATATACACTGTATACCGTAATCTCTTATTGGTTCTGGGGTATCTTCTTCATCGCCACTATTTGATACCAGAGCTTTTCAAAAAGTTCTTTCCAGATTCTCAACACGCTATCGACACCAGCTGCTTGTTCTTGTTCTTTAGCCGATTAATTGCTACTCTGGCCACATCCTAGCTAGGTGATATACACTGTATACCGTAATCTCTTATTGGTTCTGAGATATCTTCTTCACCGCCACTATATGATACCAGAGCTTTTCAAAAAGCTCCTTTCATATTCTCAACACGCTGTCTGTCACCAGGTTTCCTTCTTCATATCTACAGGAGAATGTGTCAGCACCAAAGCCTTCGGTTTGGTGTTTTACTCGTTAGTAGAATTTTCGGACTTCATTCTGACTTCAGTACATCTCGATTTGCTCACGCTCGCGTTATTTTTGTTCTGTTTTCTTTTTTTCTGAAAATACGATTCTCCTCTCTCCTTTTCTCCAGGTAATTGTCCATCGCATTACATGTTGATACTGTCTGCAGGGTTGCCCTATACGCTGCGTTTTTCACCTCAGCAGCATTACGACACTCCTGATCATATCATGGGTTTCTTGGTGGTGTTTTTGGTACCCAAGTGTTGATTTTGCTGCAGTATGTAGGGAGTGGTCAATTCTTTGCTATTGTGCTTCTATACTATCATCGGGACAAGAAGTGCTTTCGTCAAGCAGTTGGGTAAGTTGAGCGGATTAACTTTGGCGGCTTTATAGTCGACGAATAGGTGGAATCTGTCGATGTGTTTTTCGTGGGTTTTTTCAGTATTTGGCGCGGAGTGAAAATCTGGTCAATGGTGGATTTGCCAGGTCTGAAGCCGCATTGGTATGGTCCAATAATGTCATTGACCATTGGCTTCAGTCGTTCACACAGTATGCTGGATAGCACTCTATATGCGATGGAAAGGAGACTTATTCATCTATAGTTGACACATATCGTCTTGTCTCCTTTTTTGTGCACCGGATACAAGATGCTGAGGTTCCAATCATTGGGCATGCATTCTTTTAGCCAAATTGTACTAATCAGCTGGTGCATGCTCCTTACCAGCATCTGAGCACCAGTCTTGAATAGTTCGGCTTGTAACCCATCGGCACCTGCTGCTATTATGACTTCATCTTGGCCGTGATCTATTATTGGTTCTGGGGTATCCTCTTCACCGCTACTATTTGATACCAAAGTTTTTTTTTTTCAAAATGCTCCTTCCAGTCCTCAGCACGCTGTCTGTATCTGTTACCAGGTTTCCTTCTTTATGTCTACAGGAAGATGTGCCTGCACCAAAGCTTTCTGTTTGGTGTTTCACACGTTGGAAGAATTTCCGGACTTCATTCTGACTCCTGTACATCTCGATTTGCTTACGCTCACGTTTTTCTTGTTCTTTCTTCTTTTTCTGAAACTACGTTTCTCCTCTCTCCTTTTCTCCCGATAGTTCTCCATCGCATTACGTGTTGCTACTGTCTGCAGGGTTGCCCTATACGCTGCGTTTTTCACCTCAGTAGCATTACGACACTCCTGATCATATCATGGGTTTCTTGGTGGTGGTTTTTGGTACCCAAGTGTTGATTTTGCTGCCCTTTTATATTATTATCGGGACAAGAAGTGCTTTCATCAAGCAAGTGGGTAAGTTGAGCGGAGTAGGTTTCTGCTATCTGTTGTGTTTGCAGCTTTTCGACATCAGGTTTCCGTTTCCGCGTTTGATCGCACCTTTGCTATTACATTAAGACGAGTGCAAACCTTGCCTTCTACAAGGTAGTGGTCCAAATCGATATTCGCTACTCGGATCGATCGAACGTCCAAAACACTGGATGAATGCCTTCCATCTATCACAACATGATCGATTTTATTTATCGCTGTTCGATCAGGAGAAATCCAGGTGGCCTAGTGTATATCAAGTTGCTTGAATCTGGTGCTGCTAACTAACATGCCGTCGTCTGATGTTTCTTCATGGAGGCTGAATTTTCCGACGGTGGGTGTTTAGCCCCTTCCGATTTTTGGATTAAAATCTCCTAGCAAAATTTTAATGTCCATGAGCCAGAGCAGCGGTCATTTGCTGTTTCTAGGTGCTCGTAAAATATATCTTTGGTCTCTTCATCTTTGACTTCAGACTGATGTAGAAGAACTTCGCTTTTATACGGATTATATCAATTCGCTCATCTAGTGAAGTGAATCTCGAGACGAGGTCTCTTATTCTTCTGTTAACCATAAATCCGCAGCCAAATTCATGTCTCGCTTCATGGCATCTTTAATACAGGGTGTAATCATCTGATTTACTTTATTGTTACTGGGAATTACTTTACTGTCCACTATTACATGTAAGATCACCCCTCCGTACTTAGTACCACTGACGAGACCCGTTAGATATTATTGGAAAGGACTTCAAGATTTTGGATATATATTTTGTTTTGACTTTTTTCCTTAACTGATCTAAAGTACCAAATACGTCACACTGTCCTCTACCCTTAACAATACTTTATTTTCATTGTTGTTGCTGTTGTTTATTGTTTCAACTATATGACACACAATAAAAAAAACAAACAGATAACAATTGTCAAATATAAACGAACTGACACAAGTCATTGTCATTTTTGATATGAGCGAAAAATTATAACAAATTACTTTACCAATAATGAATATTTAAATAAAATATTAAAAAACAATACCGATGCCAACGGCAACAAATGCTGCAACAATAAAGACAATCCATTAATCAGTTTACACGGTTAAATAGTCAAAAGAACGGTTAATGGGATGTCAATTGGCATCAGTTAATCTGCAGATGTATAAAAAAATCATTCGATCTGAAAATTAAATTATTAATAAATTAATAATAAGCTTTCAATTAATAATAAGCTTTAAATGTGGGTAAGGGTATTCAAAACTAGAGTCGAAACATATATCGACATCGATTTTAATGAAATATCGGTTAATATTTTGTATGCGAGCCGAAAAAGATGGATTTTTTATGGACATTTGTCAGGGTCTCAAACAAGGCGTGGATTTTTTAAAGAATATTTTTGGGTCTACCACAAGTTGTTAATTATGCCTTTCACCACACTGTGGTACAGGGTATTATGTCTTTGTGCATATGTTTGTAACAGGCAAAAGGAAACGAGATAGACCCATGGTTCCTTTTGAAAATATACATAGAATCACTTTTTAAGTCGATTTATGCATGTCCGTCCGTCCGTCTGTCTGTCCATGTATTTTTGTGAGCAAAGTACAGGTCGCATTTATGATCCGATATGGATGAAAATTGGCACAGTTCATTTGTTTGGCCCAAGGACGAACCCTATTGAAATTGGGAAAAATCGGTTCAGATTTAGATATAGCTCCCATATATATTTTCGTCCGATTTAATGGAAACGGTCCCTATATATCTTTCGATTTGCACGAAATTTAGTACAGCCTAATCAATTAGGCCTAGAATGATATCTGCCAAGTTTCGTGAAAATCGGTCCAGATTTAGATATAGCTCCCATATATAGTTTCGTCCGATTTCATGTAAATGGTGCCCCAAAGTCCCTATATATCTTTCGATTTGCCGAAATTGTGCATAACGTACTGAATTGAGCCTAAAATGATATCTGCCAAGTTTCATGAAAATCGGTCCTGATTTAGATATAGCTCCCATATATAGTTTCGTCCGATTTAATGTAAATGGTGCCCCAAAGTCCCTATATATCTTTCGATTTGCACGAAATTTGGTACAGCCTAATCATTTGGGTCTAGAATGATGTCTGGCAAGTTTCGTGAAAATCGGACCAGATTTAGATATAGCTCCGATATATAGTTTCGTCCGATTTCATGTAAATGGTGCACCAAAGTCCACATATATCTTTCGATTTGCACGAAATTTGGCGTACTGAATTTAGTACAGAATGATGTGTGCCAAGTTTTTGTGAAAATCGGTTGACATTTAGATATAGCTTCCATATATTATAGATTGATTTTAAGAAATTGACGCACCAAGGGACCAATATATGGCTGATAGGAACAAAACTTACTGAAATTAGTGTAACCTAACCTGTGATTAGTTTCGTTGAAATCGGTTCATATTTGGATATAGCTTCCATATATATTTTCACCCGATTTTAAGTAAATTGGGCATCAAATTCCTCACGTTAGTCAGATTGGCATCAAATTTTGCACAACGTACAAAATTGAGCATAGAATTACGTAGTTGCGTTTTCTAGAAGTACAGACATAGCCCAACGGATGACCTATTGATATTTTTTTGAAGTCGATTTACATACTTTTGTCCCATTGTAACAAACGAATGAGATGTTTATGGATAGATCTAAGTCGATTCACATTTAGATAAATATCTCATATTTTATTTCATCCAATTTCATGTTATTAGCCCTGTTTAATATACTCATAGTGGTGAAGGGTATCATATAGTCGGCCCCGTCCGACTTTACTACTTTCCTTACTGGCTTTTTAAAGGCTCTTTGCAAGGGTTCTACACATGGTGGGTATTTTTAAAGAATATTATTTCAGGGTCTCAGACAAGGCGTGGATTTTTAAGGAATATTTTTTTAAGGACTCAGACAAGGCGTGGATTTTTAAGGAATATTTTTTTAAGGGTCTCAGACAAGGCGTGGATTTTTAAGGAATATTTTTTTAATGGTCTCAGACGAGGCGTGGATTTTTAAGGAATTTTTAAGTCTCAGACAAGGCATGGATTTTTAAGGAATTTTTAAGTCTCAGACAAGGCATGGATTTTTTAGGAATATTTTTTTAAGGGTCTCAGACAAGGCGTGGATTTTTAAGGAGTATTTTTTCAGACAAGGCGTGGATTTTTAAGGAATATTTTTTCAGACAAGGCGTGGATTTTTAAGGAATATTTTTTTAAGGGTCTCAGACAAGGCGTGGATTTTTAAGGAATATTTTTAAGGGTCTCAGACAAGGCGTGGATTTTTAAGGAATATTTTTTTAAGGGTCTCAGACAAGGCGTGGATTTTTAAGGAATATTTTTAAGGGTCTCAGACAAGGCGTGGATTTTTAAGGAATATTTTTTTAAGGGTCTCAGACAAGGCGTGGATTTTTAAGGAATATTTTTAAGGGTCTCAGACAAGGCGTGGATTTTTAAGGAATATTTGAAATCTTGAAAATTTAATTTTGAACCATTGAGCGGATCAGTATAGTCGGACGGGCCGACAATATGATACCCTACACAACGTCCACGAAAATCGAACTGTCTGTGGTTCTATATTCTGAGCTTGGGCAATATTTTATAATATTTGCACCCTCTTGACCGACTAGAGGTCAACAAATTGTGGCCTATATACCGACTCGATTGTGGCCTATATACCGACTCGAAAAAAATACAAAAAATTATGTTATCGGCCCAGTTCATCCCAAAATTATTATCTGATCATCACCGAAAATAATAGGCGTTGTTCTTGACAAAACATGGATCCTCATGGAAAATTTCAAAGCGATGGTAATGTGGTAATGGGTTACAAAAGCACCTGTAAATATTTAAGTGAAACTCCCACATATGAGAACATACGACAATAACGGACCAAATAAAGTTTTTGGTCCGTTTCATCCCCTAAATATTTACCGATCTTTACCAAGGGTCTTCATTGGCCAGAACCCATCCTACATGCAGTGTTGCCAAAACTTGATTGAGAAAAAATGCTAGATTTTGCTGAAAAATATGCTAGAAAGTGCTAAAAATTTTAGAAAAGTGCCAGAAAAAAGTGCTAAAAATGAATTTAAGAAAATTTGATTATAGTTTATAATGATATCTATCCTTCTTAAAATTTAAATTAATAGCTATGTTGTGAGGGTATTGCAAGAGTTTGTGTTTCAATAGTTTGTAACGAAATATTGGTCCTGGACTTACATTTTGGTATACGGATCGTTATATCCCGAATAGCTGAGGTGTATGTGACTTTCCGTATGCCCATTAACATTTGTAAACAAAGTAACGATCATAGCTGTGAAACAATTGTCACGATATTCTGCATATCCGGTTCTGGCCAGTGTCTTCACTGGTATTGTGTTTGGTAAGAACGGTCAATATTTGGCTGTTGAAGTCAACAAAATCATTTTATATTTGTTTCTGGTCTCTCTAGAGGTCTCAAAATTGTACATGGGGAAAATGCTAATAAGCATATTGAGCAAGTCAAATTGACCCAGACTTTTGTTTGAAAAAATACAAAATTGCATTATATGCTCTTCACATTTATTCTAGAAGGGCAGACACCGTGTGTGGGAGCTATACGTAAATATTTACAGGGGTATATCTATTCTAATAATATTTTGTATTACCATTACCGCACTAGATTATAGCTATACAATTTTGCATAAAGGTTTTGTTTTGTTGAAGCGCGACATCTATCGGTTTTGAACGAATGATATTTAGAGGAGTAAATAATACAAAAAAATTCTAAATGCACTTTTATAACCCGAACACCAATAAATACGGGAAATCTAGTCAACGAAAAAACATGGCTGCTTTGATAATGATCTGTCAGACATTGCTAGTACTCCTTGGATGTTTGGTATGGCAAATGTCATAAGTCGGTCTAAGTATTGGTCTAGCCCTCACATAAGGGTCCCCCAATATTCGGTATTTTGGGGATTTTGGACACATTTTCCAATCGAGCTGGCTGTAATTTATTATAAAGTTATACAAAGTTCGGCCGTTAACATAATTTTTTACTTGTTATATTCTGATAATGTAGTATTATTACAACACCAGGAGGTGGTTATTAAGCAGAATTTTTCACCGACACGGAAATTAGTTTCGCAGAAAAAAAATAAAGTCTTGTGGTAGTTTCATAATGTATCATATGTATAGCCCCGTGGACTATACTGCTCTGCTCACTATAAAAAACATCGGAAAATCAAATCCACCATGTTAAACATACGGGAACTTCAATGTGTCGATGTGAAATCGAAAAACTACAAATTTTTTGGAGTGATACTAAAAATTTTTAAAAAATGTTGGAACAAATTAAAATGCTAAAAAAAGTGCTAGGTGCTAGATCAATTTTTTTGGTGCTAAACGAGTTTAAAAAGTGCTAAATCTAGCACTAAAAGTGCTAAATTGGCAACACTGCCTACATGCAAAATTTCGTGAAGATTGCTTCATAACTGTGGCCTGTATCGTGTTTAAAAATTATAATGGACAGACGGACGGACACACACGTTTAGATCGACTCAGCTAGTCGAGATATGAAGGTTACAAACTCTTGGGGCTATAATACCCATAATACGCATTTTTTAAACTTAAGTTTAAAAAATGCGCACCTATAGTTGACCCTAAAATAATTATTTTAAACGAGTTCACACATATAATAATCATTAAAAATTGATTTGAAAAATCTACGCCTATAACAATATGCCTAGAAAATTATTTAAAAACCATTGAGCGGTGCAGTATAGGAGGTGATGCAAATGTGGTATACCCATTTGTTTTTAGATTGCCAAATTTTTATTTTTTATCCGATTAAATTGAAAATTTACACTTAACATGCTACATGTGTTGTCTTTCCATGTATCAATTTGAAAATAATATTATTCTAACAATTTAAGAGATATTTGAGAAAATATTTGAAATCCCATAAAAAGTGATTTTAAATAAAGTGCAGGTAATGTGGTATATCACATGATGTTAATGTGGTATAGTATAATTTTCACTTCCAATTGATATCTTATATAATTTATTGTTTTTAATGAACGCGAATTAGCTCGAGATTTATGTCTGTTAAGATTTTTAACGGATATGTTGAGTGCAACTTTAATTTTTATTATATAATAATGTCTACACATGGCAATATTTAATTTTTGTATGGAGAAGTTGTTAAAACTCATAGCCTTTGTTTTTCATCCTTGTGATTCATGGTAGACTCTCGTTGAGTACAAATGTTTCTCATAGTAATGAGATTTTGTCTAGTGCTGGCCTTTTTTCATGCAGAATCAAGGTATACCACATTACCTACACTTGTGTTTAGTGAAGAAATGTCTAGTTTTTTTTTTCCAAATTGGTGTTTCTGTGGTGCAATCGCTCATATTATTTGATTTTTAGTTCATACTGATTATTTTAATGCTTTAGTAATAACGATTAAAGCTCATCCTTAAAACAAAAAATTATTGTTAAACTTCAACCGAAAAAAAGTCAATTTCATGAAAAATTTTATTTTTGGTACTGATTCTCAACGTGATTTAAATAAATTAAACAGGTCATTGCTATCTTATTTTTTTTGAGAACAGCAAACTATAGAACATGTTTCAGTTATTCTAAAATTTTCAGTTTACAAAAAAAGTGACTATACCACATTAACAACCTATACCACATTTGCATCACTTCCACTATAGTCGGACGGGGCCGACCATAGAATACCCTACACAACTTCCACGAAAATCTAACTTTCTGTGGTTCTATATTCTGAGATTGGGCAATATTTCGTGATATTTGCACCCTAGTTGTCAACAAATATTTCTAATATTTTGTAGACGAGGGCTATACTTGTCCAGATTCTCCTTACCGTGAGCTCTGTTGTGATGTTGGGTTTTCAATTGTGGCCTATAGATCGGCTCGAAAAAAAATAACTTTTCGATCCACTTCATCCCAAAATTATTATCTGATCATCACCGAAAGTTATAAGCGTTGTCCTTGACCATACCTGGAACTTCATAGAAAATTTCGAAGCGATTAGCGCTATTCCCCGGCATCTACTGTGGTAATGGGTTACTAATAATATCTCAGTACGTAAGCACGCGTAAATATTTAAGTGTAACTCCCACATCTGAGTAAATACGACCATATAATTGGTATCAATTTAAAGGTCAACCACTCCTCTTGGATATACTATAATTTTTCGGACCTATGTCCTTCAGGAGTAAATATATACGCCATAGAATACAAATTTTGTAATTTTTCACACAAAAGTCAGGGTCCACTTGACCCGCTAAATATTGACCAATCCTTATCAAAACAGGAATGCTTATTCTTTGGCCCGATCCCCTTATCCATGTAAAATTTCGCGATGTTCGGGTCATAATTGCGGCCTCTGGAGCGACCAGAAAAACGGACAAAAATTAAGTATTTGGCCCATTTCATCCCCTTAATATTAACCGATCTTTACCAAAAACAATAGGTGTCTTCATTGGCGAGAACCGGTCCTACATACAAAATTTCGTGAAGATTGGTCCATAACTGTGGCCTGTATCGTGTTTACAAATTATAATGGACAGACGGACGGACGGACACACATGTCTAGATCGACTCAGCTAGTCGAGATATGACGATCGGTATACTTGAAGGTGGGTCTAGGACCAATATTTCACGGCGTTAAAAACTCTTGGGGCTGCACAAAGCTATAATACCCTGACAACATAGTTGTGTAGGGTATAAAAAATCCAAGCTTATAATAACTCATGAAAAATATATTAACAAAATTCAAGCTTATATACTCAATAACCCTTAAAAAATAGTTTAAATATTAAAAAAAATAGAACTATATATTTTATACTCCGAGACTAGATACTTTATCCTTTGAAATGCTTTTTATTTCACATCAATACGACGATTATTACCAAAGTTACAGCCATTTAAAGAATCATTCCAAGAGCATAGCACTGCTATTCAATAAAATGCATGCTCAATCAATGGATCAAACAAACGAAAGATCTACCGCCCTTCACCCACTTTAACTACACCACTACAATGCGAAAGCATACAACAACAACAGTTATTTGAACTTCTATCCTCCCATTGCCACCCACTCTATGAAGCATAACAATATCACAGTTAGAGATCAGAGAACGAAACAAGGAAAAGAGTACAATTGTACTCTCCCATACTACAGTTACATTCTCCCATAATGAGAACAGTTACCATCATAGACACTAATAACAACAAACATTGTTTAGTCTTGCCTTTTTTCTTGAGAGTCACAAATAGTATTCTTGTTCTTACCTTTAAATCATGTCCAGATGGTAGAAAGGGCTCGAATTTTCTAACAAAACAAGAAGAACACATACGCGAACGGTAAATTAAAAAAAATATATTTTTTTGTATACATCTTCACTATGAACACACACACTGACATGAAATTTAAACAATTATTTTTATTAAAAATGCACTCGCGGAACTAAACCAACAATTGACTAATGCATTTTGTAATGAGAAATATAAACCACATGCAATGACATTTCATGGAATTCTAATAGGAAAGCTAAATCACACTTTATAACTTATTTATTGACAAAAGAATTGATTAATATAGAAACGCACTCGCGAAAATAAAACACGGATTTGAGTACTATTTTCAATACGATCGAATTAAAAGAATACTACACGCAACCGCACGGCCCGACATTTAAAGCAGAACTGGATTGAGTAATGGCCGAGAACAATGTATGGAGCGAAAAAAGGAGAGATCCCCCCATCAATAGAACAACAACAATGCATAAGGAGAATCACATCACATAACGGTGGGAGTAAGGCAAATGGAACATGTTGTCACAACGTTTACAGTGATGCCAATTTAGCGATTTTCCTGACAATGCATATTGGAATTCACAAAAAATACTACAAATAATAGAAAAATATTAATAGTTGTGAGACCAAAAGAAAAATAAGCATGGATTTTTTAAAATTAAATTTTCAAGGCCTATTATAATAGGCGTAGATTTTTTAAAATTATTTGTTCAACGCCTATTATAATAGGCGTGGATTTTTTATAATTCATTTTTAAAATGTCTATTATAATAGGCGTAGATTTTTTATAATTCATTTTTAAATGTCTATTATAATAGGCGTAGATTTTTTAAAATTATATTTTCAACGCCTATTATAATAGGCGTGGATTTTTTATAATTCATTTTTAAATGCCTATTATAATAGGCGTGGATTTTTTATAATTCATTTTTAAATGCCTATTATAATAGGCGTGGAATTTTTATAATTCATTTTTAAATGCCTATTATAATAGGCGTAGATTTTTTAAAATTATTTTTTCGACGCCTATTATAATAGGAGTGGATTTTTTATAATTCATTTTTAAAGGACTATTATAATAGGCGTTGGTTTTTTTAAATTAAAATTTGGATTGAATTTTTTAAAATTAAAATTTCGAGGCCTATTACAATGGGCGTGGATTTTTTTAAATTAAAATTTCGAGGACTTATATAATCGGCGTGGATTTTTTAAAATTCATTTTTCAGTGCCTATTATAATCGGCGTGGATTTTTTAAAATTCATTTCTCAGCGCCTATTATAATCGGCGTGGATTTTTTAAAATTCATTTTTCAGCGCCTATTATAATTGGCGTGGATTTTTTTAAAATTCATTTTCAGCGCCTATTATAATCGGCGTGGATTTTTTAAAATACATTTTTCAGCGCCTATTATAATTGGCGTGGATTTTTTTAAAATTCATTTTTCAGCGCCTATTATAAAAGAAAAATACCTTTCAAAAATCTTTTTTTTATTTAAAATAAAAACGTCAAATCTGTCAAAAAACGCTAAATTGTCATTACTGTTGCTGTTCTCTGTAGGGGAGACTGGGGCACCTTCGGCACTTTTTTTTTAAAGCTCTATATCTCAGGACTTATTCAACATATATAACAACTTTATGGCTGATTATTGTCCTCTGACACTTAATTATAAAAAATAGTACCAAAAAGATATAAAAAAATAGTATTAGTTAAAAAATTTTACAGTTTTGTAAAAAAAGTCAAATTCGCCGAATGTGCCCCAACCCGGGGTAGCTTCGGCATTTGATGGGGCACATTCGGCACCATAGTTATAGCCGGGTAATTGTCATCGCTTTCAGTCTGGTTGAAATTCTGATCCTCTAAAGGCACTATTTGGTTTTAATACGCGACACAATGTTTGAATTTTAGGGCTATATTTTCTACCGGCGGACGTTGAAATCTCAAAGTCCCACACAACATCAGAAATATGGGTTTTCTATAGCATTTTCGTTAATACAAGCACGTTTAGTCTTATATATGTAATTTCGAACCATATTAAAGGATTATTTTTAAAGCCAAACTCAAAAACATTTTAAGGAAATAATATTGCACTATCTGTATATGGCCGAATGTGCCCCACTTTAAGATGCCGAATGTACCCCGAATGTACTTTTTATAGTTTTTTTCATTTTTTTCGATCAGTTTTGTAAAAACATTATATTTTAAAATATTTCTATAATAATACACATCGTAGTTAACAACTTTTATATAATATTGTCTTAAAAATTTCAAAAGTTTTATACACGAAATACTTACGAAATGAAATTGAAATATTACGGAAACATTTATAAAAATACAAAAACCCATGTATCTAAAAAAGCTTATTAGCTAGAAATTTCAAACTTTGTGTCAGTTATTTATTTCGATACTCGATACCTATATATCGAAACTAGTTATGTACGGTGAGAGCTTCATATCGAAAACGCAAATGCCGAAGGTGCCCCGATGCCGAAGGTGCCCCAGTCTCCCCTACCATTCATTCTTGTGGAGTTTAGTTCTTCTTTAAATGTCGCGGAGTGCGGTTACGGGGATTCCTATGAAATAAGAAATCGATCGAATTGGGATATTAGTTTTGTCAAATTTATTAAATAAATAACCCTGTAGAAGTCCGTTTTTTTGTTCGCGACTGAATTTAATAAAAATACACAATTTTTAAAGGAAACAAATCAATCGTGTATCGTTTTGCCTTAATCGTGTTGTTGTAGCAGTTACGTCTTTTACTTCCTACTGATGTTTCTTTTTGTTTCCTTGCTTAAGGGGACCCCCCCCCCCATTCTCGGTGTCAAAAATTTTTTTGATTTAATTCGAATCTACTCTAATTCTAGAATGTTCCTACAAAATTTCAAGTGAAAATCTCCAGAACTCTTGAAGATATAGCCGATTTATTGTGTCAGCATCAAGTGACGGCTAAAGGGCTTCTCAAACTTTAAACACGTTTTTCTCAAAACGAATGGCGGGCACGATAACTCAGAAACTAATAATCCAATCGGTTTCAAATTTTGACACGTTTCTCTGGGAGTGTGTAGCTCTCGTATGAACTAGGATAAAGCCAATCGGTGAAGATCTTCCTTATTTTTTAACTTAGTTTGTGGTAAAAAATAGGCGATTTTCCAAAAAAAAAATTTTCAAAGTTCCGCCATTTTGTTAATAGTTGTGCGAAGTCAATAATCCTAGTTCATACGAGAGCCAGACATGTCCTCTTTCTAACACAGTTGGAATTTTCGGATTCCGAAGTTCCAGTGAGGAGTTATCATGCCCGCCATCGAAAATATGGACTTTTCTTTGAACCCAAAAAACAACAACAAAACAACAACAAATTTTGGTAAATTATTTTTCTTCCTTTTTACATCTTCAAATATATATGTGCCAAGTTACAAACCTTAACAAGCATTGGTATTCATTTACCAGCCAATTTAAAATCTTAAAAATAAAAAATCGAGAATGGGGGGGTTCCCTTAAATCGTTGCGATAAATATTGCCGATATTTATTCGTGGTTTTTAAAATCGAGTTTTCAGTATCTGAAATAATTATTTTTTTTCATTTTCTCCGTGTGTGTTTGTGTGTATGCCGTTTGTTTTGTTATTGAAGGCGAGCAAGCTCTTTATACAAAGTTGTGCATGATTAAAAGGTAAGAACAAGAATATTATTTGCAATTTCTCAAGTAAAAAGGGCGCCAAACATCTTACTGTGTGATATTGTTATGCTCCAAAGAGTGGGTGGTAATTGGGAGAATAGATGTTCCTAGCAAATACTGTTGTTGTTGTGTGCTTTCGTATTATAGTGATGTAGTTAAAGTGGTTGGTGGGGGGATAATTTTTCGTTTGATCGGGCATGCACATTATTGAATTGCAGTGCGGTGATCTTGGGTTGCTTCTTTAAATGGCTGTTTCTCTGGTAATATTGGTCGTATTGATGTGAAATAAAAAGCATTTGAAAGGATAAAGGATGAGTCTAGTTTTAACCATCTTTTTTATATTATGGCAAAATGATTAATTATTTTAAGGGTTCTACACAAGGCGTGGATTTTTTAAACAATATTTTTAAGGGTCCTATCCATACAAGGCGTGGATTTTTTAAACAATATTTTTAAGGGTCCTATCCATACAAGGCGTGGATTTTTTAAACAATATTTTTAATGGTCCTATCCATACAAGGCGTGGATTTTTTAAACAATATTTTTAACGGTCCTATCCATACAAGGCGTGGTTTTTTTAAACAATATTTGTAACGGTCCTATCCATACAAGGCGTGGATTTTTTAAACAATATTTTTAACGGTCCTATCCATACAAGGCGTGGATTTTTTAAACAATATTTTTAACGGTCCTATCCATACAAGGCGTGGTTTTTTTAAACAATATTTTTAACGGTCCTATCCATAAAAGGCGTGGATTTTTTAAAGAATATTTTTAAGGGTCCTATCCATACAAGGCGTGGATTTTTAAAAGAATATTTTTAAAGGGTCCTATCCATACAAGGCGTGGATTTTTTAAAGAATATTGGCATTTGGCAGCTTGTTTTTGTTGTTGTAGCATTTCAATATTTCTTTTTTTTTGCATTTTTAGTGGTAGTTGATTGCTGGTATTATGCAAATGTGTGCCGGCAAATATGCTATTTCCAATATTTCCTGGACAATTTCTGTGTTTCCTGTGTATTATTATTTTTTTGGTTTTGAAATGTTCAGGGTATCAACAATTAAACACGTTCGGTCAGGGACGTAGTGAAGAACTGATGTAAGGTTCAGACGAGAGCTCTACCACTCTCCGATTCCTTTCTCCTCCAGTGACCATTGCTTTAGAACGCCATATCCAGACGACATCGAAATATTGTGGACTTCAATTCACTTCCTTCTATCCGTTGTGTGTGTGTGACAGATGTATACAAGTCCCAATTGCTCTGAGTTATAATTTTTTATTGAGTTCCGAATTTTTGTCAGGATATAAACCGACATTTGTACATCATTTAAATAGCTTCACGCTCCCCATTGGCACACTTCTTGTTGTTGATGTTGTCATTTGTTGGCTTTTTTTGGTATTGATGATGTTGTTGCTTGTTTGTTTTTTTAAATCACTTTTAATGGCTGCTGAACGTGACATGTGTTTGCTTTTAAGTAAAAGACACAAAACAACAATTCCAACAACAAAAACACCACCAACAATGCCATCAGTAATACAACAAATGCGGCTGAAAATTTTTGTTTCTTGTTTTAAGTTTGGTATTGTTATTTTTTTTGTATTTAAATGTTGTTGTTATATCTGCTTTGTTGTTGCTGCTGTTTTTTGTTCTCGGCGGATTTTCCAATTAATTTCCAACATTTTGATTTCAATTTCTGCTGCTTGGAAAAAATATTGACACTTTTACAGATGACGATGATGATGTCCTTTGTTTAAATCTGCTGTGGTTTTGTCGATACGCACACATCCCAACATTCACATATACAATTGGAGGGGGAAAATGGGTTTCTGTTAGGTTTCTTGTTTCAATAGCCTATAGCACTACAGGACACCCTAAGGTATCTTTTTAATACAGTCACTATTACAGCTATAGGTAAGGATATCTACTTTTTCAATGATCTTTTTATAGCCTGAAATTTATGGCCAAAGAGCCCCATCAAAATATTGGTTTTAGACCCAATGTTTTATTGGAGCAAATCCCAGTCTGCCCAGTTGGGAAGGGCGTCACCGGTAGTACAAAATGAAAAAATTCACAGTTGCAAACATAAATTTACTGTGAAAAAAATTCATTTCGGGGGGGCCCGGGCCACCCCCCTGCGTACGTCCCTGCCCTACACGACTACTATTGAGCTCTAAGCTTCTGTGGATAAATATTCCAAGCCTGGAAAACATTTCGCGATATTTGCACCCTCTTGACCATTTAGAGGTTTTAGACCCAATGTTTTATTGGAGCAAATCCCAGTCTGCCCAGTTGGGAAGGGCGTCACCGATTTAATCCAAGCTTATATATTTAGTATCTATAGGTCCAACACGTCTAAAGTGCCACGATACTGGTTCTCATAAGCAGACTCGATCAATTACATGATGACTGAATATGATCATTCCTTCTTAAGGAAGGAATTAAATCGGTAAAATAAAACCAGTGAGCAGAGCAATATAGACGGATGGACCGAATATATGATACCCTACACCAGCAACGTACACAGGATTTCATTTCGGGGGGGGGGGGGCAAAGGTTAGGTCACTCTCGTAGTACAAAATAAAAAAAATTCACAGTTGCAAACATAAATTTACTGTGAAAAAAATTCATTTCGGGGGGGCCCGGGCCCCCCGGGCCGCCCCCCTGCGTACGTCCCTGCCCTACACGACTACTATTGAGCTCTAAGCTTCTGTGGATAAATATTCCAAGCCTGGAAAACATTTCGCGATATTTGCACCCTCTTGACCATTTAGAGGGCAATAGCTCCTCTGCTGTATCGTTTCCGAATAATGTCTTTCCAGAGTTAAAAATAAGTTTCAAATATCTATATCAGCATTCGTTTTGGAGAATTTCAGATGGTACATATCCTACCCAATAAAATATCAATATATGTCCACCTACCGGTACCTAATTTTTATAGATCTCCAATTTAAAAGTTCCAACCGAACAGGTTTAAACCTTCGACAAGGCATAAATTTACGACATTTTAATTTATTTATAGCTGGAAGGCTTATACAATATTTCTTTACAAAATACAAATTCCTGAACCATGAGGGAAAGCTGATTGACAAGGTTTCAGAAAGTTTCCCATTCGCCGCTTCAGAGAGCTGCCCATCCCCTCAGATACTTGGGTAGCTAAGACAAATTTCCGGAAATTTGGACGAATACCCGAGGTAAGACCAAATTTCCCGTCAGTGAACCTGACGAGCATCGTCGTACGACCCCTGAAGACCCATAAGTAAGAGAACTTACATCTGAAGTCAACAGATTAGTATGCGAGCACAAAGAGGAAAAGTGGCTAGTGGCCACTTGAAGCAATTCAACATAATGACCGAAACAAATAAATTATTGGCAAAGGTTAGGTCACTCTCGAATCCTCGAGACTTTCGTAAACGAGCTGATGGGAGCCTTAACAAATGAGGTAAGTGTAGTTTTTACAAGCGAGGTGAAGAGAGTCTTTAGACCTGATTAAGGGAGTCTTTAGAGTTGAAGGCGGTCTGAAGTGAGCCCATATACAATTAAATTGTGGACAACGGTTATGTTACTCTCGAACCCAGGAATCTTTCAGGGTAGTTTTTACAAGTGAGCTGAGGGTGGTCATTACACACGAGTAGAGGATAATCTTCATAGACTGAAGACAGTCTTTTAACTTGATGAATCGAATCAGTAGACCAGTCACAAGTATTTATTTTCGTTGTGGGATATAAACTAACAACATCCTCTACAAAGGGAACGTTAAACCCTCACATTGGCACAGATCATTTATTTTGCCCAAGGACGAAATCGGAGAACATTGGTTCAGATTTAGATATAGCTACCATATATATTAGGTTGGGAAAAAAGAAATCCATTATTTTTTTAACAGATGACTGTATTGATAAATTTCTCACCCTTTTCGTTGGAAGGGTGATATTTCGCATTTTGGTGCATTCAGTTGTGAGTTACAGGGTGTTAAAAATGGAAATGAACAAAGGGAAAATTCGTTACATTTTGCAGTTTATCTTTGACAAAGGCGAAAATTCAAGCCAAGCGGCTAAAATTGTGAATGGTGTTTATGGTTCCGATACTGTAACAGCCAATTATGTGTAGATTCCGTGCATCGTAACATCACTCAGGAGCTACAAATCGACCATGTTTTAAAACATTTACAATTCGCCAGAAACGGCCAGAATTGACCAACAGGAGAAGTGTCGTATTCCACCAGGATAAGGCTCGGCAACATATATCTACAGTGACTCGTCAGAAACTTCGGGAGCTTAGTTGACAAGTTTGAAGTTTGCATTCCGCCATGCAGTACGAACTTGGCAAGCACCGATTATCATACCCTTATATGGAGGCTACCCGAAAAAAATTTACCTATGTTTACAATTTTTTGTGGAGAGATTTGCTACCCAATAAGAACTCAAATTACTAAATTCGGTTGAAAAACGCACTCAAGAACCCTAAAATACCGAAAATTGGGGGGTACCCTTATATGGGGGCTACCCGAAAAAATTGATCTATATTTATAATTTTTTGTGGAGAGATTTGCTACCCAATAAGAACTCAAATTACTAAATTACCACCAATTCGGTGAAAAAATCCGCTCAAAACCTCCCAAAAACTGGAAAACCTATATGTGGGCTACCAGAAAAAGTGGACCTATATTATAATTTTTAGTGGGGAAATTTGGTACCCAATAAAAACCCAATGTACCAAATTTTAGCGAATTCGGTTGAAAACCGCGCTCAAGAACCCTAAAATACCGAAAATTGGGGGGTACCCTTATATGGTAGCTATGCCTTAACGTGGACGGATATAGCCCATCTTCGAACTTGACCTGCCAGCAGACAAAATATGACTCTATGCTAAATTTAAGCGTTCTATCTCAATTCGTTTAGACGCTAGAGTGATTACAACAGACAGACGGACATGCTTAGATCGTCATAGAATTTTACTCTGATCAAGAATATATATACTTTATAGGGTCGGAAATGATTATTTCGATGCGTTACAAATGGAAAAACAAAATTAATATACCCTCCATACTATGGTGGAGGGTATAAAAATTGTATCTAGGGAGGATTATTAAAATCGACTAGAGTTTTTTTTTCGGCTGATTTCCTTTTGATGCCGTACTAATAGAATCGTCGTTGTTTAGGGGTAGTCTCTTACAGGGGAGGGATCGGCATGAGCATATATTTCAAAAATACGAGGTTACGACTTTAGGATCGTCATATATTTCCAGGCGACTTTGATCATAGTATGTTTGAGGGTAATGAGTCTCTAAAAACAATTGAATTGACGAGTTAAAACAGGAAGTCTACGTAAACTTTCATAGATGAGGTGACTGCCGGAAGCCTTTAATAGACTAGCTGCAATAAGGCAATTGTTCATAGACGATTTGAAGGGAATCATAAACGTGCAGATGTTACGGAGTCTTTCATTAACGGATTCTTTAACCCTTTTAACCCTTACCGACACATCCTAAAGTCCAACTCTTTCCGTTCACACATAATCAAGATACAAAATACAGTACCATTTAGTACACATAAGTACTATACTCCAACAGCAACCATTACTCCAAATTTTAGGTTTCAGCTCTCTCCGTTCACCCAAATCCAAATGGTACCAAATCTAGTGCAGTTTAGTACTTTTCGTACACATAAATACGAATTTCCAAAGATGTCTCTATAGCTCAATCTTCAACAGTAATCTGAATTCCAAATTTTATGTTTTTAGCTTTATCCGTCCAAGCAAAATCCAAATTGTACTAAATTTGGTAAAATAGTACTTTTCGTACCAATAAGTACGAATTTCCTAAACTACCTCAATACAACACTCCAACAGTCAATTTAATTCTCAATTTGAAAACTCCAGCTCTATATTTTCAACTAAATCCAACTTGCACCAAATTTAGTACCATTTAGTACTTTTCGTACACATAAGTACGATTTTTTAAAGCTACCTCAATCATGTACTAAAATAGTATTCCTAATTCCGATTTTAAGGTTTTCATCTCTATACACTCATTTAAACGCAAATAGTACAAAATTTAGTACCATTTGGTAAATTTTATATAAATATGTACTAATTTCATAAACCATTTCCATACATCAAAACCACTTCCCAACCTTTATTCCATATAAAAATTTCAAGATTATTGCTATGTATTTTCAATACATATACAATTAGAACTAAATTTAGTAAAGGGTTTATAGTAGAGTTGAAGGCAAGAAGTCTTCCATAGATGAACCAAGGGACTAATCTTTTTCGGATATAAAATATTATAGCCGAGCTGAAGACAGGGCGAAGAGGAGGAGTCTGCTACGTCGGATAAGAGCCCTCTCAGCCCCTGACATTGCCTTATGGACAATCTTGCCCAACCATTCAAGTCAGAAGAGATCTTCATGTTCTAGAGAGAGAGGTCCAATGGTACAAGCATGGTACTCTAGATCAACCGGCTTTTCAAGCAGGTCTAAATAGATTTCACACTTAGGTATTTGCCAAAATTGACAGGACAATACCTCACACATGCCCAGCATGCGGACTAGGACCACACGACAACTTGCACTTATTCAACTGTCCAGTTAAGCCTACTCTCTTGTCTTCGAATTCTCTTGGACATAGCCTATACATATAGCGACATTTCTGAATTTGGAAATAGAGGATTCAGAACTGGACAACATTAAATAGATTCGCTATCATGTGCTTCAGAATATCTTTCATACATAAAAAATGTTTCAAATAGAAAATCTTCAGTTTATAGAAGTCAGAAGATCATAGTTATTGAATATGGGCGTAGGGTATCGCATGACCTTCCAATTGATTTCATACACAGTTTAAATATTAATGGAATAGTTATGTTATGGCTATGCCACATGAAATCAATTGCAGCTTCCATTTTTTGTTATTGTTATTGCAAAATATGTATTGACATCATAAATGCAGATAATAGAAGACAAATAAAAGTATCGACATATTTTCTATTAAAAATCTGTCATACATTTATTCGCAATGTCCTTGGGTATATTTAGAATAATGGATACGAACTAATGTTTAGATCATCCTCCTCATTGTTGCCTCTTTTTCCTGTTTGTTTTTTCTTCCAACCTTATTGGCCTGCAAACATATTCTAGTTGCATATGAGTGGTATGAGGAGGTCAGTTTATTTCGATATTTTTTATTTTTAAAATGTTAATATTAAATATTTTAACACATTTCAATTTTGGAAAAAATACGATTCAAGAATTAAATTAAATCTCAGATTTTTACGATGTTTCCTTCCCGCCTCTATCACGTCCAACGACAATTCCTTTTGCGATGAACATGTAAATTAATTAAAATCTCATTAAGAAATCACAATCCGCCCAATATCAATAAACCACAGAATAATTTCAAATGAATTCTGTCAATTCGATTCGATTAAAAACGAAATTCGAAATGTGTTCGGTCGTTTCGGACTCCTTGGTATAGCTTATCACTTATTGCTTGTGTATCTGTTTTTTTTTTTTTTTGGGCAGGAGACGTCTGTCTCAGGCAAATGAATTAAATGCATCGAATGAGATTTTAATAAGTTAACATATAACAACAACAACAAAAAAGGACAAAATCAACAACACCAATAACGAGAAGTTACACTGCAGGCTATGACCGAATAGCTTCAGTAAAAATTCACCACAAAAATTGCTGTGACCACAATCAAGCCCATTAACTCGGAACTCAACGGCGATGAATACGAATTTGAAGGGAAGGGATGTTGGTTATTAGGTACATAGGGAACAAATCCACGCCTTGTAGTAGGCCTTGAAAAAATAGTCTTTAAAAAATCCACGCCTTGTAGTAGGCCTTGAAAAAATAGTCTTTAAAAAATCCACGCCTTGTAGTAGGCCTTGAAAAAATAGTCTTTAAAAAATCCACGCCTTGTAGTAGGCCTTGAAAAAATAGTCTTTAAAAAATCCACGCCTTGTAGTAGGCCTTGAAAAAATAGTCTTTAAAAAATCCACGCCTTGTAGTAGGCCTTGAAAAAATAGTCTTTAAAAAATCCACGCCTTGTAGTAGGCCTTGAAATTAAAAAATCCACGCCTTGTAGTAGGCCTTGAAAAAATAGTCTTTAAAAAATCCACGCCTTGTAGTAGGCCTTGAAAAAATAGTCTTTAAAAAATCCACGCCTTGTAGTAGGCCTTGAAAAAATAGTCTTTAAAAAATCCACGCCTTGTAGTAGGCCTTGAAAAAATAGTCTTTAAAAAATCCACGCCTTGTAGTAGGCCTTGAAAAAATAGTCTTTAAAAAATCCACGCCTTGTAGTAGGCCTTGAAAAAATAGTCTTTAAAAAATCCACGCCTTGTAGTAGGCCTTGAAAAAATAGTCTTTAAAAAATCCACGCCTTGTAGTAGGCCTTGAAAAAATATTCTTTAAAAAATCCACGCCTTGGATAGGCCTTAAAAATGACTATATTCTTTGAAAAATCCACGCCTGGGATAGAAAAAATATTCTTTAAAAAATCCACGCCTTGTAGTAGGCCTTAGAAAAATATTCTTTAAAAAATCCACGCCTTGTAGTAGGCCTTGAAAAAATAGTCTTTAAAAAATCCACGCCTTGTAGTAGGCCTTGAAAAAATAGTCTTTAAAAAATCCACGCCTTGTAGTAGGCCTTGAAAAAATATTCTTTAAAAAATCCACGCCTTGGATAGGCCTTGAAAAAATATTCTTTAAAAAATCCACGCCTTGGATAGGCCTTGAAAAAATATTCTTTAAAAAATCCACGCCTTGGATAGGCCTTGAAAAAATATTCTTTAAAAAATCCACGCCTTGGATAGGCCTTGAAAAAATATTCTTTAAAAAATCCACGCCTTGGATAGGCCTTGAAAAAATATTCTTTAAAAAATCCACGCCTTGGATAGGCCTTGAAAAAATATTCTTTAAAAAATCCACGCCTTGGATAGGCCTTGAAAAAATATTCTTTAAAAAATCCACGCCTTGGATAGGCCTTGAAAAAATATTCTTTAAAAAATCCACGCCTTGGATAGGCCTTGAAAAAATATTCTTTAAAAAATCCACGAATAACTTGGATAGGCCTTGAAAAAATATTCTTTAAAAAATCCACGCCTTGGATAGGCCTTGAAAAAATATTCTTTAAAAAATCCACGCCTTGGATAGGCCTTGAAAAAATATTCTTTAAAAAATCCACGCCTTGGATAGGCCTTGAAAAAATATTCTTTAAAAAATCCACGCCTTGGATAGGCCTTGAAAAAATATTCTTTAAAAAATCCACGCCTTGGATAGGCCTTGAAAAAATATTCTTTAAAAAATCCACGCCTTGGATAGGCCTTGAAAAAATATTCTTTAAAAAATCCACGCCTTGGATAGGCCTTGAAAAAATATTCTTTAAAAAATCCACGCCTTGGATAGGCCTTGAAAAAATATTCTTTAAAAAATCCACGCCTTGGATAGGCCTTGAAAAAATATTCTTTAAAAAATCCACGCCTTGGATAGGCCTTGAAAAAATATTCTTTAAAAAATCCACGCCTTGGATAGGCCTTGAAAAAATATTCTTTAAAAAATCCACGCCTTGGATAGGCCTTGAAAAAATATTCTTTAAAAAATCCACGCCTTGGATAGGCCTTGAAAAAATATTCTTTAAAAAATCCACGCCTTGGATAGGCCTTGAAAAAATATTCTTTAAAAAATCCACGCCTTGGATAGGCCTTGAAAAAATATTCTTTAAAAAATCCACGCCTTGGATAGGCCTTGAAAAAATATTCTTTAAAAAATCCACGCCTTGGATAGGCCTTGAAAAAATTTTCTTTAAAAAATCCACGCCTTGGATAGGCCTTGAAAAAATATTCTTTAAAAAATCCACGCCTTGGATAGGCCTTGAAAAAATATTCTTTAAAAAATCCACGCCTTGGATAGGCCTTGAAAAAATATAAAAACACGCCTTGGATAGGCCTTGAAAAAATATTTTTAAAAAATCACGCCTCTGGATCCAAGCTACTTGAAAAAATATTTTTTAAAAAATCACGCCTCTGGATCCAAGCTACTTGAAAAAATATTTTTTAAAAAATCACGCCTTGGATAGGCCTTGAAAAAATATTCTTTAAAAAATCCACGCCTTGGATAGGCCTTGAAAAAATATTCTTTAAAAAATCCACGCCTTGGATAGGCCTTGAAAAAATATTCTTTAAAAAATCCTCGCCTTGGATAGGCCTTGAAAAAATACTCTTTAAAAAATCCACGCCTTGGATAGGCCTTAAAAAATATTCTTTAAAAAATCCACGCCTTGGATAGGCCTTGAAAAAATATTCTTTAAAAAATCCACGCCTTGGATAGGCCTTGAAAAAATATTCTTTAAAAAATCCACGCCTTGGATAGGCCTTGAAAAAATATTCTTTAAAAAATCCACGCCTTGGATAGGCCTTGAAAAAATATTCTTTAAAAAATCCACGCCTTGGATAGGCCTTGAAAAAATATTCTTTAAAAAATCCACGCCTTGGATAGGCCTTGAAAAAATATTCTTTAAAAAATCCACGCCTTGGATAGGCCTTGAAAAAATATTCTTTAAAAAATCCACGCCTTGGATAGGCCTTGAAAAAATATTCTTTAAAAAATCCACGCCTTGGATAGGCCTTGAAAAAATATTCTTTAAAAAATCCACGCCTTGGATAGGCCTTGAAAAAATATTCTTTAAAAAATCCACGCCTTGAATAGGCATTGAAAAAATATTCTTTAAAAAATCCACGCCTTGGATAGGCCTTGAAAAAATATTCTTTAAAAAATCCACGCCTTGGATAGGCCTTGAAAAAATATTCTTTAAAAAATCCACGCCTTGGATAGGCCTTGAAAAAATATTCTTTAAAAAATCCACGCCTTGGATAGGCCTTGAAAAAATATTCTTTAAAAAATCCACGCCTTGGATAGGCCTTGAAAAAATATTCTTTAAAAAATCCACGCCTTGGATAGGCCTTGAAAAAATATTCTTTAAAAAATCCACGCCTTGGATAGGCCTTGAAAAAATATTCTTTAAAAAATCCACGCCTTGGATAGGCCTTGAAAAAATATTCTTTAAAAAATCCACGCCTTGGATAGGCCTTGAAAAAATATTCTTTAAAAAATCCACGCCTTGGATAGGCCTTGAAAAAATATTCTTTAAAAAATCCACGCCTTGGATAGGCCTTGAAAAAATATTCTTTAAAAAATCCACGCCTTGGATAGGCCTTGAAAAAATATTCTTTAAAAAATCCACGCCTTGGATAGGCCTTGAAAAAATATTCTTTAAAAAATCCACGCCTTGGATAGGCCTTGAAAAAATGTTCTTAAAAAAATCCACGCCTTGGATAGGCCTTGAAAAATACTCTTTAAAAAATCCTCGCCTTGGATAGGCCTTGAAAAAATATTCTTTAAAAAATCCACGCCTTGGATAGGCCTTGAAAAAATGTTCTTAAAAAAATCCACGCCTTGGATGGGCCTTAAAAAATATTCTTTAAAAAAATCCACGCTTTGGATAGGCCTTGAAAAAATACTCTTTAAAAAATCCACGCCTTGGAAAATCTTTGAAAAAATACTCTTTAAAAAATCCACGCCTTGGAAAATCTTTGAAAAAATACTCTTTAAAAAATCCACGCCTTGGATAGGCCTTGAAAAAATACTCTTTGAAAAATCCACGCCTTGGATAGGCCTTGAAAAAATACTCTTTAAAAAATCCACGCCTTGGATAGGCCTTGAAAAAATACTCTTTAAAAAATCCACGCCTTGGTTAGACCCTGAAAAAATATTCTTTAAAAAATCCACGCCTTGGATAGGCCTTGAAAAAATACTCTTTAAAAAATCCACGCCTTGGATAGGCCTTGAAAAAATACTCTTTAAAAAATCCACGCCTTGGATAGGCCTTGAAAAAATATTCTTTAAAAAATCCACGCCTTGGATAGGCCTTGAAAAAATATTCTTTAAAAAATCCACGCCTTGGATAGGCCTTGAAAAAATATTCTTTAAAAAATCCACGCCTTGGATAGGCCTTGAAAAAATATTTTTTAAAAAATCCACGCCTTGGATAGGCCTTGAAAAAATATTCTTTAAAAAATCCACGCTTCGTATAGGCCTTAATAAAATATTCTTTAAAAAATCCAGGCCTTGGATAGGTCTTGAAAAAATACTCTTTAAAAAATCAACTCCCACCAAACTTTTTATACATCCCTCCCCAACTAATGTTATGTTTGTAGGTGGATACCCCATTAGCGTATCGCTTTGTTGCCTTGTCAGTGTCGTCATACATGCCACCACCTGTCTATATCAATAATGTCCATTGATGACTGTATCTTATGGTCGGACAAGCGTTATACTCATCTCTCAAATTTCAATTAAATCGCATTAATTAAAAGTAAAAAAATGGGATACCACAGAAAAAAGTATTCAAACAGGCAGCAAGCACACGGCATCGGTCCAACATATGTTCGCTCATTTAGCCAACCACGATGGACCACCGCCATTCAGTGAAATCTATTTTTTTTTTCAATCTGTTTAAATAGCAACGTGACTTTGAGGATTTCACGACGGGGATATTGGTCGACAACGGTGATGGCTGTGGTCGGTCAAAAATATATTTAAATAAAAAATCGACGTCCTGTTGTAGTCCCTGAAAAATTTTTTTTTTAAATCTACGCCTTGTGTTAGTCGTTAAAAATATTTTTCAAAAATCCACGCCTTGTGGTAGTCCCTGAAAACATTTTTTTAAAAATAAATTCTGAAAAATATATTTTTTTAAATCTTTAAAATCAAAAAACATGGTAGTTAGCAGCATCAGATTCAAGGATCTCGATATACACAAGGCCACTTGGTTTTCTCCAGATCGAACAATAAGAAATCAAATCGATCATTATGTGATAGACGGAAGGCATTCCTCCAGTGTTTTAGACGTCCGATTGATCCGGGAAGCGAATATTGATTCGGACCATTACCTTGTGGCAGCCAAGGTACGCACCCGTCTTAATGTAGCAGCAAAGTTGCGATCTAATGTAACACGGAAATTTGAAGTCGAAAAGCTGCAAACACAACAGATAGCAGAAGCATAGTCCGCTCAACTTACCCAACTGCTTGACGAAAGCACCCCTTGTCCCACTCCCTAGAAACTGCAGTAAAAGCTACCCATGTGTTGCTTTTGCAAACAAAGACCACCATCAAGAAATCCGTGGTACGATCTGGAGTTTCGTAATGCTACTGATATGAAAAACGCAGCGTATGGGGCAACCCTGAGGACAGTAGCAACACATAATGTGATGGAGAACTATCAGGAGAAAAGGAGAGAGGAGAAACGTATTTTCAGAAAAAAGAAGAAAGAACAAGAAAAACGTTAGCGTGAGCAAATCGAGATGTACAGGAGTCAGAATGAAGTCCGGAAATTTTACCAACGGGTAAAACACCAAACAGAAGGCTTTGGTGCAGGCACATCCTCCTGTAAAGATAAAGAAGGAAACCTGGTAACAGATACAGACAGCGTGCTGAGGATCTGGAAGGAGCATTTTGGAAAACTTCTGGTATCAAATAGTAGCGGTAAAGAGGATACCCCACAACCAAAAATAGATGACGGCCAAGATGAAGTCATAATAGCAATCAATCGGCAGAATAATAATAAAGCAGCAGGTGCCGATGGGTTACAAACCGAACTATTCAAGACTGGTGGTCAGATGCTCGTAAGGAGCATGCACCAGCTGATTTGTACAATTTGGCTAGAAGAATGTATGCCCAATGATTGGAACCTCAGCATCCTGTGTCCCGTGCACAAAAAAGGAGACAAGACGATATGTGCCAACTATAGAGGAATAAGTCTCATTTCCATCGCATATAGAGTGCTATCCAGCATACTGTGTAAACGATTGAAGCCAATGGTCAATGACATTATTGGACCATACCAATGCGGCTTCAGACCTGGCAAATCCACCATTGACCAGATTTTCACTCTGCGCCAAATACTGGAAAACCCCCACGAAAAACACATCGACACATTCTACCTATTCGTCGACTATAAATCCGCAATCTACAGCGATATTCGTTCAGAGGTGTATAAAACCATGTTTGCGTTTGATATTCCTGTAGATAACTTTAACTGGCACAAGATCAGCAGTTAAAGTCGGAAAGGACCTCTCGGAGCCCTTTAATACCGTACGAGGATTCAGACAAGGTGATAGTTTACCGTGTGACCTTTTTAACATCCTGCTGGAAAAGGTCATACGAGAGGAAAAAGTCAACAGAAATGGCACTCTGTACACCCAACAATACATGTTACTCGCCTACGCCGATGACATCGACATAATGGGTCGAACATTGAGAGCGCTAATTTATGGTGTAACCTTTTTAACATCCTGCTGGAAAAGGTCATAAGAGAGGCAAAAGTGAACAGAAATGGCACTCTGAACACCAAACAACACATGTTACTCGCATACGCCGATGACATCGACATAATGGGTCCAACATTGAGAGCGGTAACAGCCACCTTTGAACAAATTGAGAAGGAGTCTGCCAAAGTGGGTGTGTCAGTAAACGGCGAGAAGACCAAGCTGATGGTATCATGGCGCAAGACGTCCAGTAGACTCGGACCAACTGTGGAACATGAGAACTACAGCTTCGAGGTAGTTAAGTTAACGATTTTATATACCTTGGTACCGCCATAAGTAAAACGAATGACATCAGTTTTGAAATTCGGAGAAGTATAGTGATGGCGAAACCGATACTACTATGGTCTGAGCAAACAAATCAAAAGCAAGGCCACCTCCCGCCAGGCCAAACTCACACTCTACAAGACGCTGATACTACTCGTGCTGTTATATGGATCTGAAGCAAGGGTACTTACACAAGCAGATGAGACAGCTCTTGGAGTGTTTCAGAGAAAAATATCGCCGTCGAATGAACCATGAGTTGTACCAGCTATTCTCGGACATCGAAATTTTTAGACATATTGAGCTGCAGCGACTACGTTGGCTAGGTCATGTTGTGAGAATGGATGAAAATGCCCCAGCCCAGAAGGCATATAAAAGCGAACCAGCTGATTGTTCACGCAGAAGGGGAAGGCCACGAATACGATGGAAAGATCAAGACAATATTGCCGAATATGATCTTTCAAATTGGAAAAACTTGGAAATCTTTTTTAACAGCTTATGGAACGAAAGTTCTGTCACAAGCCAGCTTGTGCCGAATATGATCTTTCAAATTGGAAAAACTGCGCAAAAGACCGAAGCGCCTGAAATCTTTTCTATGCTCGGCTTATGGAACGAAAGTTCTGTCACAAGCCAGCTTAATAAGTAAGTAAAAATCCAGGCCCCGCGCTAGTCACTGAAAGGTTTTTTTTAAACCTATGCCTTGTGGTAGTCCTTGAAAAATATTCTTTAAAAAATTCACGCCTTGTTTAGGTTCCTTAAAAATGTTCTTAAAAAAAACTATATTCTTTTAAAAAAATTATTCTGAAAAAAATTTAAATCCTTCCGTAGGGCACCAACCACATTAAAGAAATCCTTCTCATTATGTGTGTGTCTGTGTGTGATTTTGTTTTTGTCTGGCTTGCAACATTCATTATGCACGCTGACTGGCGTGTGGATAACTTAAAACAATTGGCAGCAGCGAAATGTCATCATTATTGAATTAAGTGCAACAGACAGACACACACACATGGAGAACAACAAATAATAAGGCACACATTTTCAAAAAAATCGAACACAGACACACACACTCACACACCAACAAATGGATAACCAAAATACAACAGCAACAATTGGGCGCCATTTTTGGGGCAAAAAAGGTTACATTATAACCAGTCTATGATATTGTGGCTGATTTTATGTGTGTGTGTGTATGTCACTGAACTGGACTGAACATTATTACGTGAGAGTGTATTTGCAGAATGTGTGTGCCATAATACCATGTTGCATGCCACTTGCATAATGTATATGTGAAACATTTTGCAACAATCCGTTCCAACTGCCCGGTTGTCGAAGAGATTTTTCTTTAATAGTTTGATGATGTCGTAATGTTCTTGTTGTGTCGTTGTAGTTGTTGCTGCTGCTTTTTGTTGCATTCAACATTAAATTAACTGAGTTGATGCATGAATGGCCATGTCAGTAACAGAAATAAGGTCAACATTACTGCCTTTGGTTGGCAGGCAGGCAGGCAAGCACGATTGGCTGGCTATTTGTAATTAGTCCGACTACTTAAAGGATAATGTAAGGAGTTGGGTTGTTGCTGCCGCATGCTTGGCTATTGGGTTCGATGGCTTGGTTGGTTATTTAAGATGTGAAAGAATTTCAAGGGACAAGGAACTTACGATAAGAATAATTGTATTACAGTTATATTTATAGGATTTATTTAATGGGTAGGAAAGTTGTGGTTAGATTTTTAAAGAATATTTAAAGGGATCCGCAAAAGGCGTGGATTAAACAAAATATATTTTTTAATGGATCCACACACGGCGTGGATTATTTAAAGAATATTTTTTCAGGGACCTACACAAGGCGTGGATTTTTTAAAGAATATTTTTTCAGGGACCTATACAAGGCGTGGATTTTTTAAAGAATATTTTTTCAGGGACCTACACAAGGCGTGGATTTTTTAAAGAATATTTTTTCAGGGACCTACACAAGGCGTGGATTTTTTAAAGAATATTTTTTCAGGGACCTACACAAGGCTTGGATTTTTTAAAGAATATTTTTTCAGGGACCTCCACATGGTGTGGATTTTTTAAAAAATATTTTTTCAGGGACCTACACAAGGAGTGGATTTTTTAAAAAATATTTTTTCAAGGCCTATACTAGGCGTGGATTTTTTAAAAAATATTTTTTCAAGGCCTTCACAGGCGTGGATTTTTTAAAAAATATTTTTTCAAGGCCTATACAAGGCGTGGATTTTTTAAAAAATATTTTTTCAAGGCCTATACAAGGCGTGGATTTTTTAAAAAATATTTTTTCAAGGCCTATACAAAGCGTGGATTTTTTAAAAAATATTTTTTCAAGGCCTATACAAGGCATGGATTTAAAAAAAAACATTTTTTCAAAGCCTAAACAAGGCGTGGATTTTTTAAAAAATATTTTTTCAAGGCGTACACAAGGCGTGGATTTTTAAAGAATATTTTGTCAAGGCCTGCCCAAGGCGTGGATTGTTTAAAAAATATTTTTTCAAGGCCTGCCCAAGGCGCGGATTGTTTAAAAAATATTTTTTCAAGGCCTATACAAGGCGTGGATTTTTTAAAAAATATTTTATCAAGACCTATACAAGGCGTGGATTTTTTAAAAAATATTTTTTCAAGGCCTATACAAGGCGTGGATTTTTTAAAAAATATTTTTTCAAGGACTATACAAGGCGTGGATTTTTTAAAAAATATTTTTTCAAGGCCTATACAAGGCGTGGGTTATTTAAAGAATATTTTTTCAGGGGCCTACACAAGGCGTGGATTATTTAAAGAATATTTTTTCAGGGGCCTACACAAGGCGTGGATTATTTAAAGAATATTTTTTCAGGGGCCTACACAAGGCGTGGATTATTTAAAGAATATTTTTTCAGGGGCCTACACACAGCTCGCATTTTTTTAAAGAATATTTTTTCAAGGACCTACACAAGGCGTGGTTTTTTTAGAGAATATTTTTCCAATGACCTACATAAGGCGTGGATTTTTTAAAGAATATTTTTTCAAGGAACATTCACAGGCTTGGATTTTTTAAAGAATATTTTTTCAGGGACCTACATAAGGCGTGGATTTTTTAAATGATATTTTGTCAGGGACCTACATAAGGCGTGGATTTTTTAAATGATATTTTTTCAGGGACATACATAAGGCGTGGATTTTTTAGAGAATATTTTTTCAGGGACCTACATAAGGCGTGGATTTTTTAGAGAATATTTTTTCAGGGACCTACATAAGGCGTGGATTTTTTAAAGAATATTTTTTCAGGGACCTACATAAGGCGTGGATTTTTTAGAGAATATTTTTTCAGGGACCTACATAAGGCGTGGATTTTTTAGAGAATATTTTTTCAAGGCCTATACAAGGCGTGGATTTTTAGAGAAAATTTTTTCAGGGACCTACATAAGGCGTGGATTTTTTAGAGAATATTTTTTCAAGGCCTATACAAGGCGTGGATTTTTAGAGAAAATTTTTTCAGGGACCTACATAAGGCGTGGATTTTTTAGAGAATATTTTTTCAAGGCCTATACAAGGCGTGGATTAAAAAAAATATATTTTTTCAAAATATATTTTTTCAAGGCGTGGATTAAAAAATAAATATGTTTTCAAGGCCTATACAAGGCGTGGATTAAAAAAATAAATATGTTTTCAAGGCCTATACAAGGCGTGGATTTTTTAAAAAATATTTTTTCAAGGCCTATACAAGGCGTGGATTTTTTAAAAAATATTTTTTCAAGGCCTATACAAGGCGTGGATTTTTTAAAAAATATTTTTTCAAGGCCTATACAAGGCGTGGATTTAAAAAAAAAATAAGGGACCAATCCACACAAGGCGTGAATAAAAAATATGTTGATCCTTTTATTTTTCCAAGTGATCCCTAAGCTAATTTTTAACACACATTCGTTCGAATAAAAATATGCCCTTTTTTACAATTCCACAAACAAAAATCTCCTTTAATCGGCTATGCCATAATTTTAAACCACTTTTGATGAAAAATCTCTTCACAAAGCTCTCACATAAATCCACAAAACCTAGTTTCCCGACACACAGAGGAAAACAAATAAAAAATAAACCTACGAACAAATAAAATACCAAATGAAAGATTTAAAGTTAACAGGATTTAAATGACTTAAGAGTATTATGGCACCGCCACCACCACTACCATCAACAAGAACTACCTCCAACATCATCATCAGAAGTAGCAGCAGCGGTAGTTCATATGCGTCCTACATTTCGCCTTTCGTTCGTTTTGAATTGTGAATTTCGAATTAACGCCGGGCGATGCTTTAGCTTTGACTTATGTTTCTTGTATTTAAACAAAAACACTCAAACACACAGACACGCACACCTACACACACAAAACGGAGAATAACTACAGGGCTACAAGTCGTCCATAGATCCTGGCACCACTTACCACAGCCTGCAATGGCTCTCCTGCATTCGGAATACGCTGCTCTTATATTCATATAAGTCAGTTGTTGTTTTAAGCTGAGCCGTCCTTCCTCTGTGTAGGTAGGTTGGTATGTAAATGCATTAATGTCTCGGTTGTTGTTGTTGTTTTTGCTGCTGCTGCCACTGTATTGCCTTGTTCATTTATTTATGTAGAAGTCCTGGGTTCGTTTTTGTTGCTGTGTTGTTTCAGGCCATGCATGAGCGGCCACAATTGTTTAATAACAATTCCAGGCGAATGGAAATCCTTTGATGTTGTCTGTCCGCATTTGAGATGGAATGTGGATAGAGTTTTTTCTCCTACTGACATACTTACATTTTTTAACTATGGAAATATTAGGATGTGTATTTTTAAAGGATCCAGCCATAAGGTATGAGGTTTAAACAATATTTTTTTCGGGGACTTATACAAGGTGTGGATTTTTTAAAGAATATTTTTTTAGGGACCCATCCACACAAGGCTTGGATTTTTTAAAGAATATTTTTAAGGGACTATCACCAAAGGCGTTGATTTTTTAAAGAATATTTTTAAGGGACTATCACCAAAGGCGTGGATTTTTAAAGAATATTTTTAAGGGACTATCACCAAAGGCGTGGATTTTTTTAAAGAATATTTTTAAGGGACTATCACCAAAGGCGTGGATTTTTTTAAATAATATTTTTTAAGGGATCAATCCACAGAAGGCGTGGATTTTTTAAAGAATATTTTTTTAGGGACCCACACAAGGCGTGGATTTTTATACCCTACACAACTATGTTGTCAGGGTATTATAGCTTTGTGCAGCCCCAAAAATTTGTAACGCCGCGAAATATTGGTCCTAGACCCACCTTTAAGTATATCGATCGTCATATCTCGACTAGCTGAGTCGATCTAGACATGTGTGTCCGTCCGTCCGTCCGTCTGTCCATTATAATTTGTAAACACGATACAGGCCACAGTTATGGACCAATCTTCACGAAATTTTGCATGTAGGAAGGGTTCTGGCCAATGAAGACCCCTATTGTTTTTGGAAAAGATCGGTTAATATTTAGGGGATGAAATGGACCAAAAACATTATTTTTGTCGGTTTTTCTGGTCGCTCCAGAGGCCGCAATTATAGCCCAAACACCGCGAATTTTTGCATGGAGAAGGGGATCGGGCCAGAGAATAAGCATGCATGTTTTGATAAAGATCGGTCAATATTTAGCGGGTCAAATGGACCCTGACTTTTGTGTGAAAAATGACAAAATTTGTATTCTATGGCATATATATTTACTCCTAGAGGATGTAGACCCCAGGAGTTGATAGCATATCCAAGAGGAGTGGTTGGTCTTCAAATTAATACCAAATATAGTGATGTATCTACTCAGATGTGGGAGTTACAGTCAAATATTTACAGGTGCTTACGTATTCTAATATTATTTAGTAACCCATTACCACATTAGAGGGTGAAATATCGCGCTGATGACTTTGGAATATTTCATGAAGTTCCAGTTATGGTCAAGAACAACGCCTACAATTTTCAGTGATGATCAGATTAAAATTTTGGGATGAAATGGACCGAAAACATAATTTTTGTGTGTTTTCGAGTAAAGTATAATCCGAAAATCACAACACAACCCACCGTGAAGGTAATCTGGACAAGTAATTATAAGGACTAGACTGAATATTCGAAAAAAAATAAGGAAGAGGTGTTTTTGGCCTCTAATCGGACAAGAGCGGGCAAATATCTCGAAATATTACTCAGACTCGGAATAAACATCCTCAGAAAGTTAGAGTTCGTGGTAGTTGTGTAGGGTATCGTATGGTCGGCCCCGTCCGACTATACTGCTCCGCTCACTGGTTTTATATTTATTTTTTGAAAATTTTTAAAAGTTCCCAGCTTCTGCTTCACATTGGGTTAAATTGAAAATATTTTATTTTTGCTTGCTCCGCCGTCATGTAAAGTATGCCATCTGTCAAGCATAAAATCAGACACAAATTTTCCATTAATTCCGAAAAAGGAATATTTTCGTATTTTTTTTTTTCTTTTTGGTAAAGCTTCAGTTAATCTCTCCATCAGAAATTTTGACAGGACGTTAATTTTTCTGTTGTTGTTCGTCTTGTTGTTGTTATTGTTTGCTTATGATGTTTTTCTTGAAGCATGTGCTGGACGTAGGAGAACAACTTCTTGTGGTAGTGGTACTGCTGTTGATGGAAATGTTGTTGTGATTTTTTGTTCGTTGATGAAACCTCAACAATAAAATTAAACAACAACAAAGGGAGTATTATTAAATTCTCAATTTAATTCGATGAATTTTTTTGGGAATTACTGAGTATTTTTAATTTAAATACAAAGGGGGGAATTCACTGTCGAACATAAAGAAACCATTAATCGACAACCAAATAGTATTCTTGAACTATCCAAGAATTGGTGACGGCTGAGGTAGCTCCTAAAAAATATTCTTTAAAAAATATTCATTGAAAAACATTTTTTAATAAAAAATTCCTCGAAAAATATTCTTAAAAAAATATTCCTCGAAAAATATTCCTAAAAAAATATTCCTCGAAAAATATTCTTTAAAAATTCCACGCCTTGTGTTGGTCTTTAAAAATTCCACGCCTTGTGTTGGTCTTTAAAAATTCCACGCCTTGTGTTGGTCTTTAAAAAATCCACGCCTTGTCTTGGTCTTTAAAAAATCTTACTACTTACTTAGGTTAGGTTTGGTTAGGTTTGGGGATGTGCAATCACATGTGTGACTACAACACTCTGAGACCGGTTAGGTTGTGATCATCCACTTACTTACTCAGCTGGCTTGTTACAGAACAGTTGTTCCATAAGCCGAACTTAAAAAAGATTTCCAAGGGCGTCGGCCCTTGATGTTGTTTTCTACTAGGTCTTTCCTTTCTTTTGCCTTTTGAGCTGGGGCATTCTCATTCTTTCGCAAAACATGACCTAGCCACTGTAGTCGCTGCAGCTCAATACAACTGACTATGTCGATGTCCGCGTATGAATTGTAAAGCTCGTGGTTCATTCCACGCTGATATTCACCGTCGACGCAGATCGGCCCTTAGATCTTTCGTAGAAATTTTCTTTCAAACACCCCAAGAACTGCCTCATCTGCTTGTTCAAGTACCTATGCTTCAGATCTATATAACAGCACGGGTAGTATCAGCGTCTTGTAAGGTGTGAGTTTGGTCTGGCCGGAGGTGACCTCGTTTCTAAACTGCTTACTTTGACCATATCCTTCTCCGAATTTCAAAACTGTTGTCATTCGTTTCATTTATGGCGGTAATAAGGCATATAAAATCTTTGACTACCTCGAAGCTGTAGTTCTCAAGTTCTACAGTTGGTCCGAGTCTACTGGACGTCTTGCGCGTCGATACCATCAGCTTGGTCTTCTCGCCGTTTATTGCCAGACCGACTTTGGCCGACTCCTTCTCAATTTGTTCAAGGGTGGCTGTTACCGCTCTGAATGTTCGATCCATTATGTCGATGTCATCGGCGTAGGCGAAATACATGTGTTGTTTGGTGTACAGATTGCCCTTTGTGTCACCTTTGGGTCTCGTATGACCTTTACCAGCAGGATGTTAAAAAGATCACGCGACAAACTGTCACCTTGTCTGAATCCTCGTTCGGTATTGACGAGCTCCCATAGGTCTTTTCCGACTTTAACTGCTGACCTCGTGTCATTTAAAGTTATCCTGCACCTCTGAACGAATAGGGCTGTAGATTGCGGCTTTATAGTCGACGAATAGGTGGTATGTGTCGATGTGGTTTTCATGGGTCTTTTCCAGGATTTGGCGTAGAGTGAAAATTTGGTCAATGGTGGATTTGCTAGGTCTGAACTCGCATTGGTATTGTGCAATAATGTCATTGACCATTGGCCTCAATCGTTCTCACAGCACACTGTATAACTCTCTATATGCAATGGGAAGAAGGCTAATTCCTCTATATTTGGCACATATCGTCTTGTCTCCTTTTGTGTGTACGGGACACAGGATGCTGAGGTTTCAATTATTAGGCATGCGTTTCTCTAGCCAAATTGTACTAATCAGATGGTGCTGACCAGCATCTGACCACCGTTCTTGAATAGTTCGACTGGTAATCCATCGACTGCTGCTTTATTGTTTTTCAGCCGATTGATTGCTACTCTGACCTTATTTTGGCTAGGTGATATACACTATACACCGTCATCTCTTATTGGTTCTGGGGTATCTTCTTCACCGCCACTATTTAATACCAGAAGTTTTTCAAAATGCTCCTTCCAGGTCCTCAACACGCTGTCTGTATCTGTCACCAGGTTTCCTCCTTCATCTCTACAGGAGGATGTGCCTGCACCAAAACCTTCAGTTTGGTGTTTTACTCGTTGGTAAAATTTCCGGACTTCATTCTGCCTCGACTTACTCGTTTTTCTTGTTCTTTCATTTTTTCTGAAAACACGTTTCTCCTCTCTGCCGCTTTAAGATGTGTTTTTCACCCATGGTACGACACTCCTGATCGTACCATGGGTTTATTGATGGTGGTCGTTGGGTAGTATTGCCTTTGCTGCAGTTTGTAGGGGATGGTCAATTCTTTGTCATTGTACTTCTATACAATTATCGGGACAAGAAGTGCTTTCGTCAAGCAGGTGGGTAAGTTGAGCGGAGTTGTAGGTGGCCTTGTGTATATCGAGATGCTTGAATCTGGTGCTGCTAACTACCATGTTTTTTGCTGCCGCGATGTCTATCAACCTCATGCCGTTGTCAGATATTTCTTCATGAAGGCTGAATTTTCCGACGGTGGGGCCAAAGATATTCTCCCTTCCGATTTTTGCATAAAAATCTGCTAGCAGAATTTTAATGTCATTGCCAGGGCAGCGACCATATGCTGTTTCTAGCCGCTCATAAAATATGTCTTTTGTCTGCTCGCTTTTATGCGGATTATAGCAATTCGCTCATCTACTGGAGTGAATCTGGAGACGAGATTTTTTATTCTCCTGTTAACCATAAATCCGCAGCCAAATTCATGTCTCGTTTCATGGCAGCTATAATAGAGTGCGTAATCGTCTTGTTTACTTACGCCGGTCCCTTTCCATCGCATTTCCTGTAAGGCAATAATATCGGTGTCGTCTTAAAAAAATATTCTTTAAAAAATCCACGCCTTGTATGGATTGTTGCGTTAAAAAAATATTCTTTAAAAAATCCACGCCTTGTATGGATTGTTGCGTTAAAAAAATATTCTTTAAAAAATCCACGCCTTGTATGGATTGTTGCGTTAAAAAAATATTCTTTAAAAAATCCACGCCTTGTATGGATTGTTGCGTTAAAAAAATATTCTTTAAAAAATCCACGCCTTGTATGGATTGTTGCTTTAAAAAAATATTCTTTAAAAAATCCACGCCTTGTGTGGATGGGTCCCTTAAAAAATATTCTTTAAAAAATCCACGCCTTGTGTGGATGGGTTCCTTAAACAAATATTCTTTAAAAAATCCACGCCTTGTGTGGATGGGTTCCTTAAAAAAATATTCTTTAAAAAATCCACGCCTTGTGTGGATGGGTTCCTTAAAAAAATATTCTTTAAAAAATCCACGCCTGGTGTGGATGGGTCCCTTAAAAAAATATTCTTTAAAAAATCCACGCCTTGTGTGGATGGGTTCCTTAAAAAAATATTCTTTAAAAAATCCACGCCTTGTGTGGATGGGTCCCTTAAAAAATATTCTTTAAAAAATCCACGCCTTGTGTGGATGGGTCCCTTAAAAAATATTCTTTAAAAAATTCACGCCTTGTGTGGATGGGTCCATTAAAAAATATTCTTTAAAAAATCCACGCCTTGTGTGGATGGGTCCCTTAAAAAATATTCTTTAAAAAATCCACGCCTTGTGTGGATGGGTCCCTTCTTTAAAAAATCCACGCCTTGTGTGGATGGGTCCCTTAAAAAATATTCTTTAAAAAATCCACGCCTTGTGTGGATGGGTCCCTTAAAAAATATTCTTTAAAAAATCCACGCCTTATGTGGATGGGTCCCTTAAAAAATATTCTTAAACAAATCCACGCCTTGTGTGGATGGGACCCTTAAAAAATATTCTTTAAAAAATCCACGCCTTGTGTGGATGGGTCCCTTAAAAAATATTCTTAAAAAAATAAACGCCTTGTGTGGATGGGTCTCTTAAAAAATATTCTTTAAAAAATCCACGCCTTGTATAGGTCCCTAAAAATAGATTTTTTTCGAATCCACTGTATATCGTGTTTATGTCTCGTTTCTTCAATTGCTTTTCGTTTAAGATTCATAACCAATAATTAATTTAGGCCGACATCTGATGCGTATGAGTGATGACTATTGCCTACTCCATTATGTATACGCTCCCTTAGTCATGAGGGAAAAATTGCCACAAATAAAAAGACATTTTCCAATTAGATTTGATTTATTTCCATTTATTTTCAGTTTCATTTGTTTTTGTTTTTCTTTTGTGAGATTCTTTGGTTTTACCATTTTTTGTTTCTTATTGCAACATCGAGACTCACACACACACACATAGACACCCCACAAACACTTACCCAAACACATAAAAATTTAAAAACAAGTCTTTAAAATTTTCATGGAATTGCATGCAAAAATAGATGCATGCATATGTAAGTGTTTGTGTGCTGGCGTCTGTGTGTGTGAGTTGTTTTTGTTAGTTTGTTACTTAAGTTCTAAATTATTTATTACACAAATACGATACGTTCTAGCATTTTAGGTTTTTTCTTTTTGTTGTTGTATGGTATGTCAATTTATTTTTGTGATGTAGTTGTTGTTTTTTTATTCGTTACTGTCATTGTTTGCTGTGTGGGTGTGTGTGTGAGAGAGTCTGTTTATTTTTAGTCGAGTTTAAATTTATTTAATTATTCATGTTATTTTCATTTAAATTTTCTGTTTTGTTTTTTTTGTGTTGTTTGTGTGTTGTTTTCATTTTATTACAAATTTATTAGAAAATGTGTTCTATTTTGTTGTTTTTAGTATTTTTCTATTTTTAAACAATTAAACTAATTTATTTGTATTTTTGTTTTTTTTTTCTTTATTTTATTAACATTTGACTAGTTTTGTTTTATTTATTATTTATTTTTTTTATTATAAATATATTGGACATTATTGGCAATGGAATGGGGTTTGGTTTTTTTTATTACTTCCTTTTTTTGTTATTGTATTGACATGTTTTGTTTCGTCGAGTTTTTTTTTAAATTTTTTCTTTTGTAAAATTCTCAAAAAAATGTGAAATGAAAATGTAATGATTTTTTTCTTAGCTTATTTTTTAGATTTTTTTAACTTAATTTTTTCTTTCAGGATAGATTTGTTTTCTAAATTTTATTTTTTTTTGTTTTTGCTTTATGAAAAAGGAAAATTGTGTTAGTATGTGTGAGTGTAGTGAAGAGGAATGTTAAAGTGTGTAAGTTAGCTTATACGTGTAAATGTGATGATGGTAGTGATGTTAAAAAGTGGCACCAGCAAAGAAAAATAAATTTTCCTAAAAATTAAACGAAAAATTGTTATAATCTACACCACTATATGAGAAGGTCGTGACAGTCCCAATAAAAGTACATCATGTTGTATAAACTTCCAAGACTACAACTCGCCTATAAAACCAGGCTAGTCTTTAGATCGTCCACAATGGCCTACAATTTGTGTATAGAAATTTCGAGCCTATAATGACTTTCTGAGTCCAGCTCGACTTTCGGAGCTCCAGCTTATCTCTAGGTCCTCTAAAAGAATTCTGTCTTGTATAAACAACTGAAGCTTATAAAAACAACGTAGTCTTTAACTGCTGTCTATAAAGAAAGCATACCTATAAAGACTTACAGAGTTCCAGTTTGCCTCTAGGTCCTCTAAACGAACTACGACTTGTATAGACTCCCGGGGGTACTTTCGACCATAAAAACTGTCTAGCCTTCAGTTCGTTCACAATGTCCCACGCCACTCTATAAGAAAGGGTGATGACAGGTCCCCTAAAAAAAACTTCGCTTTGTGTATACAAAATCCTAGATTCACTTCTGTATTATAAAACCCTGGGGTACTGCTCGTCCATAAAAACTCCCTACCTTCAGTTCGCCAACAAAAATTACTAGTTTTCAGAATGTCTCTGAGGATTTACTGAGTTCCAATTCGCCTATAAATACCATATTTACAGACAAGCCCATCCATAAAGGATATCTGAGTTTGTATATATTTATAAAGAGCTTTACTTCGACCAGTAAGACTTCTTGCGATCCAGCTAGCCTATAAAGACTTCCTAAGCTCCAGTTTATCTGTAGGTCCTCTTGTATAGACTTCTGGGGTTACAACTCGCTGCCTAGCATTCAGTTCGTCTTCAATGGCCTACACCACTCTATAAGAAAAGGGTATGGCAGGTCCTCCAAAAGTACTTCGCTTTGTGTATGGCTCCATTCTACAGTATAGACCGCCGGGGTTACAGCTCGCTCTTAAACAAATTCCCTAGATTTCAGTTCGTCCACAAAGATTCCTAGACTTCAGAATGTATCTGAGAATTCCATGAGTTCCAACTTCTCTATATAGACAAGGCCATCCACAAAGGGTACCTGAGCTTCTACATATTTATAAAGGATTTTATTTTATACAATACATAAGAAGGGCGTGACAGGTCCTCTAAGAGGATATCGAATTGTATAGACTCCCGGGCCTACAACCCGATAATAAAAACTGCCTAGCTTTCAGCTCGTCCACAATGACCTACATCTCTATAGAAGAGGAGTGTGTCAGATCATCTAAAAGGACTTCGCTTTGTGTATACAAAATCCTAGATTGATTTCGCTCGTAAAAACTCCCTAGGCTTCAACTCGTCCAAAAATACTTTTAGACTTCAGAATGTCTCTGAAGATTGCAGAGTTGCAATTCGTATTCCTTTATAGACAAACCCATATAGGCAATTCCATCAAGAGTAACTGAGCTTCTATTCTTTGTAAATAGATCAGTTCGCATATAAAGACTTTCTGCGATCCAGCTCGGCTATAAGACTGCCTGAGCTAAATCTTGTGTGTTGGTCCTCTAACAGTCAATTAAAACAACGTAGATTTTACTCGTCCAAAAGGAAGAAGTGTATGACATGCCTTCTAAAAGAACTTCGATGGATAACGCACTTCCGTTCGATCCTACAGGGTTTTTTGAACTTCTACCTGCCTGTACAGAGACCTTGTTTAGGTGATTTTCTGCATGTATTTACTGACATACTACCGCATCTATGAAGAAACCCACTTTAACAACTACTTTACAGAGACCACGTCTTCAGATTTTGGTCTATTTCAGGCTGGTCTAAATCGGCAGACCACTTTCAGGTTTTTCAATGGAGTCAGATCACCTTTAGTTTTTTCTATAGATACACACGGATCTATAAGGACAGTTATATTTCAGGCGGGTTCATTCAGTAGGGCCTATAAACCAGTCTATGGTCTATGGAGACAGACCAGCCACTTTAGCTGATCTATGGATATACACAAGCCCTTTAGTGGGCCTATGGAGATAGACCAGCCCTTAAGGTGGACTATGGAGATAGACCAGTCTTTAAGTGGCTTATGGAGATAGACCACCTTTAGGCTCTTCTAAAGACACAGAATACCTTCAAGGTGGTCCATGGAGACAGAACACCTTTAGGGTGGACTGTGGAGATAGAACCCTTTAGCTGGTATATGAAGATACCACACCTTTCGGTGGTCTAAGGAGATAATCCACATTCAGGGTGGTCTATGCAAATAGACACCATAAGGTTGGTCTTTGATGAGATTGACCCCTTAGAAATGGTCTATAGAGGTAGTTTCAGGCTGGTCTCTTGATATAGACCAGCCCTTCAGTTGTTACAGACATATCAACAACATTCAGGCTGAACCAAAGCGGTTGTGATGTATCATTCGGGGTTCTTGGAGGGTGAAAACACCTTTGCCGAAAATTTTAGATATAGGCTCATATAGTCCACATATAAAGGATCGCCCCATTTTTTGTTATTTTGTCGTTTGATTTTCGTAACATTTTCTTACCGAATGACTGTAATTTGACATATCAGGTGTCTGCAGTCCTTGCCGAAAAGTTTCAATACAGGCCATTTTTTTGTCATTGCGCGCTATAAAGTTCCTGGTCTGGATTTTCGGCATTTTTTATATTGTAAGCAACACTTTTCGATTGGTTGGGGGGAAAATCACCTTTGTCAAAAATGTTCGATATAGGTTCATGTTTTGACATTGCCCTCTTATAAAGCGACAGCCACATTTTTGGTACTTTGAAGTTTTTTTGCCGCACTTTTCTATTTCAGTGCCTTAAGTTTGTCATTTGAGGGTACTAGGAGGGTGAAAATACCATTGTCCTAGCTTCGAATTGCCTCCGTATGTTTAGACACATTTTCTCACTAAAGTGTCTGCAAATTGGGATTCCGGTTTCCTAGAGGGTGAAAATATCTTAGCGGAAAATTTTGGACAAAAACCCCCACCTCAAAACATTTCGATTTTTTACCCACTAACAACTATGTTGTCAGGGTATTATAGCTTTGTGCAGCCCCAAGAGTTTGTAACGCCGCGAAATATTGGTCCTAGACCCACCTTTAAGTATACCAAACGTCATATCTCGACTAGCCTGTAAACACGATACAGGCCACAGTTATTGACCAATCTCCACGAAATTTTGCTTGTAGGATGGGTTCTGGTCAATGACGACCCCTATCGCTTTGAATTTGAATTTGTAAAGGAAGTTACGATTATTGTCAAGGACGACGCCTATAGTTTTCGGTGAAGTTGAGATTTCATTCAGGGGGTGCAATGAATTTTGTCAGATTTTCTAGTCGCTCTAGAGGCAATTATTATATGCAGAACATCGCATGTTTTACAAGTTGAATGATCGGTCAATATTCCGAGGGTCAAATCAACCAAAGCATAAAGTGACAAGTTTTTTTATTGTATGGCGTAAAAATTCAATTCAAGAAAAATAAAGTTGCCTTAGAAAGTTGAGCTGTTGACCTGTAATCGATCAAGAGGGTGCAAATATCACGAAATATTGCCCAGTTTCAGAATATAGAACCGCAGAAAGTTAGAGTTCCGTGGTAGTTGTGTAGGGTATCATATGGTCGGCCCCGTCCGTCTAAAAAATATCTATCCTGAAAATTATCAAATATAGGACCATGTTTTCACATAGCCCTAATTGGAGGGTGAAAAACATATTTTCCAAAAATGTTTCGATATAGGTCCATGTAAATTCGCCGCCCGATTTTCGGTGTGTTTTACATTTTAGCCGCATTTTCCAACTCAAGAGGATGTAATTGGGCAATCTGGGTTCTTAGGGGTGAAAAACATATTTTACAGAAAATGTCCAATACAGGTACATATTGGGATACAGCTCCCAATTGAAGGATCCGACCCATTTTTGGTATTTTGAATATATTAAACGCATTTATTCCGATATAGGCCCATATTACGACACAGCTCAAAATTTAGATTTCCTGGCGAATAAAAGGTTCCACTCAATTTCCCTTTTTATTTGTAGTTCCTAGCCCAATTTTCCATACAATGCTATAGGCAATTTACAATGCTATAGCCCCCCCTTAAAAGGTCTAAAACTATTTATGGACTTTTGAAGACACAGCACAGTTTATAAAAAATTCCACTCGTTTGAATTTTGAATTTTTAATTGTGTTTTTTTATCCGTCACATATAGTAGTGTAATTTATAACATGGTCATCAACGGTGACCTATTTTTGTATATTTTTTTTAATTTGAATTTGTTGGTTTCAGAAATTGTGTGTGTATTTATAGTTTCCCTTTCAGTATATTTTTTTTTGTTTTTGTTTTCGTTTTTTTTTCAAATTTCTCTAGACAACATTGATATAGTAAAAAATTCGTTTCTTCTTTTTTTATAGTTATGAAGTGGTTCATTTTTTTTTCTTGAAAAAAAAAACTATTATAAAATTAACTAATGTTTATAATTGAATAAATGTTATTATTTAAATGATTTTCATTATTTTGGAAATTAGAAATACAACCAACTGGAAAAAATTAATATATTGGATAAAAAAAGTGGCATTGAGTACAGGCTGGAAGGGCTCATGAAGAATTAAAATTTTGGGAAATTTGGCAACACTGTATAAGAAAGCAAATTTATTCAATATCATTAATCCTGATTTAATTTTGTAGGTGAGAGAGTTGAGGGGAATGGCAACCATTCACCTCTATTGCCCAAGATCTGGCAATTGTCATATCAAAATTTGCTTAATATAAATCAGGACTTAGATTGACAATCTCCTTTTCGAAGACCTAAATTAATGGATTGGAAGTTATTAACGTGATTAGAAATTTTAAATTTAAAAATTCCCATTTTTATCTTTAAATAAAACTACACTTTCAAATGTAATTTCGAGCACTAACTTCCCATTAAATAGACTAACTGTTACCAAATAAAAGTTCAAAACATTTACGATAATGACCCAAATATGCCATAGAACGTGATTTACATTCAGCATATATACATACACATATAAAATATTCATTTTTATTTACGTCCATTTTATTTCATTACTTTTGCAAGTATTTTGTTATTTGTTCTCGTTCACTTTTTACAATTTTCGTCCTTTCACTTGTCAGCAAATTTCGATTTCATTCACCATTAATGGGAATAAATTTGAACAAAAAAAAGGTCAATTGTTGTATTTCACCAAAAAAAAAAAAAAAATACAAAAATGTTGCCAAATAAATTATTCATGCATAGATATTAAGTGAAGCACACATATGTATGTGTGTGAATGTATAAATGCCAGTTTTTTGTATGTAATAGAAACATACATTTGTAAATAAACAATGATCTTTAAAATATGTGTGTGTGTAGCAATATATTTTTATGTTTTCGGTATAAACACTCAAATACTACTACTGTGAATGATAAAATTCTTTTGAAAATGTTTACAGAATTCAAGTAAGAACCAGGCCATCGGTGTAGAAACATGAGTTCGAGAACCCAATTTTCCAGTCTTGAATTTTTTCCACAGAATCGAGATTTAACTCAGCAGATATTTAAGTTCAGGTTCAGTGAGTTGTGCTAGGGTAACGTAGGGGATGATAAATACAAAACAACGACTCTGATTGGCTTTAACACGGCAAGGCCGAGGTTTATCTTGGTCCCGCTTATCATCTCAATTTTGGACACTGACCTCCCCGTGGTGTTACCAGGGTAGCTACTTTCATCATCCGTTGAATTAGTGAGCTGATAGGTGCCGCGAGTTCACCCATAAGAACTATAACAAGTGAAAAAGCGTTAAGTTCGGCCGGGCCGAACTTTGGATACTTTCACCATAGATATATTGACAGGTACTTGAAATGAACATATAGGGAAAATACCAAAAAGTGGACCTATATTGACATTTCCACAAACCGGTTATGTAAACCACAATGTAAACTATAAAACAAATTTCAGAAATTTTTAATGGACACTTGAGTGTATACTTGTCAATTAAAAATTTATGGATAATGAGGTGTATACATTTCGACACGGTGAAAATGGTTCTAGACTCCATGTTTCTTTGGACCAAATTTGGTCCAGAAAATTTTGATTTCATCCAAACTTGGGCCATCTTATTATTTCTTCCAAAGTTAGTTCAAGTTCGAAGATGGGGAATATCGGTCCACTACTTCTGGTACCTCCCACACAGGGGCTAGGTCTAAATACGGGTTATAGTTCATACATAGTTCATTATCGAACCTTACGTTCTAGTTTTTTATCTCGATATCCTCCGCAAGTGATATGATTACAACAGAGTCTTAGAACCAAATCCAAAACGCGGAACAAATTGCATAATTATTTTGATATAAAAAAGGGGGTTATATGGGGACTACCCCAAAAGGTGGGTGCATATTAATAATTTTTTTAAGGAATATTTTTACCATATATGACTACAAAATACCAAATTTCAGCGAACTCGGTTGAAAAACGTGCTCAAGAACCTCAAAATAGCGAAAATTGGGGATACCCTTATATGGGAGCTACTAGAAAAATTGGACCTATATTTATAATTTTTGGTGGAGATATTTGGCACCCAAAAAGAACCAAATGTACCAAATTTCAGCGAATTCGGTTGAAAAGCGCGTTCAAGAACCCCAAAATACGGACATTTGGGGGGTACACTTAGATGGGGGCTACCAGAAAAAATTGACCTATATTTATAATTTTTAGTGGAGAGATTTGCTACCCAATATGAACTCAAAGTACTAAATTACAGCTAATTCGGCGGAAAAATACTATCAAAACCTCCAAAATACTGAAAATTAGGAGGGTGCTACCAGAAAAAGTGGACCTATATTTATATTTTTTTTGTGGAGAACCTAAAAGGAACTCAATATAGCAAATTTCAGCGAATTCGGTTGAAAAAGGCGCTCAAGAACCCCAAAATGCCGAACATTTGGGGGTACCCCTATATGGGAGCTATGCCTAAACGTGGACCGATAAAATCCATCTTCGAAATTGACCTGCCTGCAGACAAAAGACGACTCTATGCAAAATTTTGGCGGTCTATCTCAATTCGTTTAGACGCTAGAGTGATTAAAACAGACAGACGTACAGACAGACGGACATGGCTATATCGTCATAGAATTTTACGCTGATCAAGAATATATATATACTTTATAGGGTCGAAAATTATTATTTCGATGAGTTACAAACGGAAAAACAAAATTAATATACCCTCCATACTATGGTGGAGGGTATAAAAAATGGGTTGAGGCGTCGGGTTAGTTGCCCACACACGGAAAACCCCTCCTACTATGAAAAAGCAACGTAAAGAAAACCAAACCCCGCAATGTTGACGACCCCCGCAAACGTATAAAGGACCACGATCTGCGAATCTTCACTTGGAACGTTATACAGAACAGGCACAGTTTACGCTTTGGCGGATGTACTCGAGAAGTACAAATCCGATATTATTGAATTACAGGAAATGAAATGGTAAGGGACAGGCGTATGTAAATCAGACTGCCATGAAACGAGACGTAAATTTGGCTGCGGATTTATGGATAATAGGAGAATAAAAGACCTCGTCTCCAGATTCACTCCAGTAAATGAGCGATTTGCTATAATCCGTATAAAAACGAAGTTCTTCTACATCAGTCTCCTTGCACCCATGCTGCGACCGAATACAAAGATGAACAGACTAAAGAAATATTTTTCGAGCGCCTAAAAACAGCATATGACCACTGCCCTGGCCATGACATTAAAATTCTGCTAGGAGATTTCAATGCAAAAATCGAAAGGGAAATATTTCTGGCCCCACCGTCGGAAAATTCAGCCTCCAAGAATAAACATCCGACAACGGCATGAGATTGATTGACTTCGCGACAGCAAAAAACATGGTAGTTAGCAGCACCAGCTTCAAGCATTTCGATATACACAAGGTCACTTGGATTTCCCCCGATCGAACAACGAGAAATCAAATCGATCATGTTGTGATAGACGGAAGGCATTCATCCAGTGTTTTAGACGTCCGATAGATCCGGGGAGTGAATATCGATTCGTACCATTAACTTTTGGCAGCCAAGGTTCGCACCCGTCTTAATGTAGCAGCAAAGGTGCGATCTAATGTAACACGGAAACTAGACGTCGAAAAACTGCCCACTCCTCTCAAATTACACACCTTCTAGTCGAAAGCACTTCTTGTCCCGATAATAAAATAGAAGAACAATGGCAAAGAATTGCCCACTCCCTACAGAGTGCAGCAAAAGCAACAATTGGACAACGAAGACCACAATCAAGATATGCATGGTACGATCGGGAATGTCGTAACGCTACTGAGGTGAAAACGCAGTGTATAGGGCAACCCTTGCGAACACGCAGTGCGGGAGAGAATTACCGGAGGAAAGGAGAGAGGAGAAAAAATATCATAAAAACGTCAACGTGAGCATGGAGATGTCAGCATGGAGATGTCAGCATGGAGTCCGGAAATTGCATCAACGAGTAAAACACAAAACCGAAGGCTTTGGTGCGGTCACAACATTCTGTATTCGGTGACAGATATATACAGCGTGCTTAGGATCTGGATGGATCATTTTACAAGCCTTCTGGTATCAAATAGCGACGATGAAAAAGTACCCCAGAACCAATAAAAAATGACGATATATAGCTAAGATGAGGTCGGAATAGCAGCAGGTGCCAATGGGTTACCAATCCTAATTATTCAAGACAGGAGTATTAGTGCAATTTGGCTAGAATGCATGCCGAATGATTGGAACCTCGGCATCCCGAGTCCCGCGCACAACAAGGGAGACAAGACGATATGGGCCAACTATCCCATAGGTCTCCACTCCTTTCATACCCAGCGTGCTGTGTGAACATCTGAAGCCAATGGTCAGTGATATTATTGGACCAATGCGGCTTCAGACCTGGAATGTCCACCATAAATCATATTTACAAACTGTGCCAAATCCTGAAAAGTACCTACGAAAAAAATAACGACAAATTTCACCTATTCGTCGACTATAAAGCCTCATTCGACGACAGTCCTATCCGTTCATAGGTTTATAAAGCCATGTCTGCGTTTGGCATTTCTGCAAAATTAATACGCCTATGCTGGATAACTTTAACATGCACAAGGTCAGCAGTTAAAGTCGGAAATGACCTCTCGGAGCTCTTCAATACCGAACAAGAATTCAGACAAGGTGACAGTTTGTCGTGTGATCTTTTTAACATTCTGCTGGAAAGGGTGAACCGAAATGGCACTCTGTACACCAAACAACACATTTTACTCGCCTACGCCGATGACATCGGCATAATGGGTCAAACATTGCGAGCATAACAGCGATTTTTGAAAAAAATTGAAAGTCTGCTAAAAAGTTTTTGGCAGTAAATGGCGAGAAGACCAAGCTGGTGTTATCAACGTGCAAGACCTTGAAAACTACATATACCTCGGTACCACCATAAAAAACTAATGATATCAGTTTAGAAATTCGGAGGAGTATAGTGTTGGCCAACAGATGCTACTATGGAATTTAGGAATAACACCAATCTCACACTCTACAAGACGCTGATAATACCCGTGCTGGTGTATGGGAGGAAGGGAGCTCTTGGAGTGTTTGAGAGAGTGAGAGTGACATAACAACTTTAGAATACCAAAAAAATGGGACTTAAAAAGGGGCGGGGGCGTTAATATGGGTCAAAGTTTGGAAAATATGAAAACATCGTTTACATGTACGTTGTAGATGTACGTCCCACTCCTACAATCCTAAATACCTAATTACAGCCACTTCGTAATGAATCACGAGGTCATCGATATAGTCAGACGTATCGAGCTATGCCCCAGATCAAAATGCATATATAAGCGAGCCAACTGATGGTTCACGCTGAAAGGGAAGGCTACGAAGATCAACTGGAAGATAACATATCGAAACTTGGTTTTTCAAATTGCGACGTGCTCGGAAATATTGTTTTATGTTCGGTTTATGGAAGAAATGTTTTGTCTAGAGCCAGCTAAGTAAATAAGTCTTCAAGTACATAGATGCTAAGTTACATGTCTACAATACAATGCAACCAACCGGTTGAAAATCGTAGAAATCGAGAATGAGTCTCAATATACCGAAAATTGTATAGGTCTATTTAAAAACATTTGTCTATGTTTAAATATTTGTTGGGAAGAAGTCTTTTTCTATTCCACTTCTAAGCGAAAATACGACTTAAACCTTCTTATCGTGCCAAAAATGGGACGGGAATCCACTTTGATGGAAAAAATACTTATAAACCAGTGAGCGGAGCAGTATAGTCGGACGGGGCCGACCATATGATACCCTACACAACTTCTATGAAAATCTAATTTTGCGTTAACAGGTCAACAAATATTACTAATATTCAGTAGACGAGGGCTGTACTTGTCCAGATTCTCTTTGCCGTAGGTTATGTTGTGAGGTTGGGCTTTCAATTGCGACTCAAAAAAAAAAAACACACACAAAAAGTTAAGTTTTCGGTCCACTTCATCGCAAAATTATTATCTGATCATCACCAAAAATTATAGGCGTTGTCCTTGACCATAATTGGAATCTCATGGAAAATTTTAAAGCCATCAGCGCTATATTTCCGCCGTCTAGTGTGGTAATGGGTTACTTAATAATGTCTGAATACGTAAGCACCTGTAAATATTTAGGTGTAACTCCCACATCTGAGGACTTAAAAGGGGCGACCATATAATTGGTACCAATTTAAAGGTCAACCTCTCCTCTTGGATGCACTATCAACTTCTCTGGTCTAGGTCCTTCAGGGGCAAATATATACGCCATTTTTCACACAAAAGTCAGGGTCCATTTGACCCGCTAAATATTGACCGATCTTTATCAAAACAGGCATGCTTATTCTTTGGCCCAATCCCTTTCTCCATACAAAAATTTGCGGTGTTTGGGCTATAATTGCGGGCTCTGGAGCGACCAGAAAAATCGACAAAAATAAAGTTTTTGGTCCATTTCATCCCCTAAATATTAACCGATCTTTTCCAATAACAATAGGGGTCTTCATTGGCCAGAACCAATTCTACATGCAAAATTTGGTGAAGATTGGTCCATAACTGTGGCCTGTATCGTGTTTACAAATTATAACGGACAGACGGACGGACACACATGTCTAGATCGACTCAGCTAGTCGAGATATGACAATCGGTATACTTAAAGTTGGGTCTAGGACCAATATTTCGCGGCGTTACAAATTTTTGGGGCTGCACAAAGCTATAATACCCTGACAACATAGTTGTGTAGGGTGTAAAAAATATTTTGTAGAATACCGAAAAAGGAGTTGATGGTGGTTTTACGTTTATGTGGAGTCTATCCCAATTCACGCCTTGTATAGATACCTGAAAAAAATATTTTTGGTGTCCACACCTTGTATGGGTCCCTGTTCCACGCCAGTATAAGCCATTCAATAATTCAAAATGGTCAAAACATTGACCAATACTGAACATTTTTTCTTAGATGTATGAAACCATCCAAGAACCCGAAATGCATAATTAGAGACACATCGGTTTGAAACATGCGGCTTAAACCTTTAAACAAATATATAAAGGTTTAAAAATATATTTGGGGGCTATGCCAAAACGTGGGCCGATATGTGGACCCTTTTGGGGCTCACTTTTATCTATAGAAAGAAATCTGGGACCAATTTCGCTTACTTTTTTTCTAAATCAGAGAAAAATGTGAAGCAAATAACTTTTTTTCTATAGAAATAAACCTGAGAACAATTGGACTCAATTTTTCCTGTAAAATGAAATCTGAAACCAAGATCTGAATCAAGATATTCATACAGATGTCAGCCAATCACATAATTTTTTTTTTTTTTATTAAAATAAAATAATTTTCCTCTAACCTGAACCTTAATTCGCCACTTTTTTTCCTCCACTTCTATGTGAATCGAGAATAAAAATATTTAACCTACAACATATAACAAATACAACATGAATGACATCCACATATATATAAAAAAATTAATCTATAAAAAAATTTAACTATTTTTCAGGATATCTTTTGTGTTCGCTTCGTTCGTTAAAAAAATGAATCATTTATCATTTTCGCTTTTCTAACTTGTTTTACATTTTCGTACAATTTCCATTAATTTTTCATATTTTTTGTCACATTGTATTTTTTGTTTAGTTACGTTTTGTTCGGTTTTTTTAAAAAAGCTAAGCTTCATCGGTTATTACATCGGCGATTATTAACGACGATAGAAGACGACTTGAAGAAATAAAAGGCAGCAGCGCGTAATCATCAACCTAAGCGTAAAACGATGATAAATTGACAAGTTAACGGAAACGGAAATTAAAAATGTCTCAGCACAGCGTTCGCCAGGGAACCGATGGCGACAACGATGACGAGATGGCGGATGACAAATGTCACCGTATGACTGGCGAGATTTTCCAAGGTGGCGAATATTTTCACCGCACTCCAATCGCTGAGGCCGGCCAGATTGCGTGAGGCGGCACGCATTAGATATGTGGTGTTGGACTTTAAGCCGGAAATGACAAAGCGGCGGCCATCTAAATGAGGCGAGAGGGAAGAGAATGAGAGGTGAAAGAGAAGAGATATTGAAAGTGATACAATACAAATTACATGCTGACTAATACCAAAAAAGAAACCCATCATTTTTTTTTGTTCGACTACCTACCTCGATGAAAGAGAAAATCTCTTCGTTTGGCATAGCTCCAATTACCCGCACTAAATTTCAGCTCACTATCACTCATATACTCGACCCGATAGCCCAGTGTGTTCATATTATCATCGACATTGCTATACTTAACCGAACGTATGTCCAGCTCAAAGCCATCGGTAAATGTTCGCTTCAATTGAAAACGTGACGGCCCGGCCGGTTTCTGTCCTTTGCTCAGCTTAATGACACGTTCCAGTGTACCCAGCGGGTTGGCCACCTTGCACTTGTAATCGCCTAAATGCGTATCGTTCAGCACATGAATCTGCAGCGTTGAACTGTAGTCACCGTAGAAGACACGATAGTTGCTGCCACGTATCGACTGGCCATTGTGTAGCCAGGCAAATGATGGTGGCGGTTCACCCATAGCTTCGCATGATATATTCTTAACGCCACCGATGTAGGCATATTGTAGCAGCGATGTACTGTTATCGAACCAATATGGTTTATCTGAAAACAAAAACAAGAACAACAACAGCAACGACAATTAAATAGGGTGTTTGGCCATAACAAATTGGGGTAATAAAAACAAAATGTGAGGAGCTATTAATAGCAATTGGTGTTGGTATTGATAGAGGATACATCTCATTGGCGGGATGGGTGTTTGAGAGTACTTTTAATGGCTTTAATATTACGACAACAATAGGGAAAGCATGAAAAGATTATAGAAATAAATACGTCTTGTATGGTTCCCAGAAAAAAAAAATTTAAAAAATATCCTCGCCTTGTATGGGTACTTGATAAAATTATAAAAAATATCCTCGCCTTGTATGGGTCCATGTAAAAATTATTTTATGAATTCAAGACTTGTATGGGTCTTTGACAAAAATATAAAAAAATATTCATGCTTGTATGGGCCCCTGAAAAAATTACAAAAAATAATTTGGCCTTCTATCGGTCCCTGATGCCAATACAAGCATCCACGCCTTGTATAGGCATCAAGGCAGAGTCCCTGAAAACATTATTTAAGGCATCTACCCCTTGCTTAGGCATCAACATTATTTTAGGCATCCACGCCTTGTATAGGCATCCAAGCCTAGAATGGTTCCCTGAAAAAATTATTTTAGGCATCCAAGCCTAGAATGAGTCCCTGAAAAAAAATAATTTAGGCATCCACGCCTAGAATGAGTCCATGAAAAAAATATTGTAGGCATCCAAGCCAAGAATGAGTCCCTGAAAAAAATTATTTTAGGCATCCAAGCCTAGAATGGGTCCCTGAAAAAATTATTTTAGGCATCCAAGCCTAGAATGAGTCCCTGAAAAAATTAATTTAGGCATCCAAGCCTAGAATAAGTCTCTGAAAAAAATATTGTAGGCATCCAAGCCTAGAATGAGTCCTTGAAAAAATTATTTTAGGCATCCACCACTTTTTTAGGACCCTTAAAAATATTCTTTGAAAAATCCACGCCTTGTGTAGGATCCTTAAAAATATTCTTTGAAAAATCCACGCCTTGTGTAGGACCCTTAAAAATATTCTTTGAAAAATCCACACCTTGTGTAGGACCCTTAAAAATATTCTTTGAAAAATCCACACCTTGTGTAGGACCCTTGTCCACGCCTTGTGGCTGTTGGTACCTTAAAAAATCCACGCCTTGTGGCTGTTGGTACCTTAAAAAATATTCTTTAAAAAATCCACGCCTTGTGGCTGTTGGTACCTTAAAAAATATTCTTTAAAAAATCCACGCCTTGTGGCTGTTGGTACCTTAAAAAATATTCTTTAAAAAATCCACGCCTTGTGGCTGTTGGTACTTAAAAAATATTCTTTTAAAAAATATTCTTTAAAAAATCCACGCCTTGTGGCTGTTGGT